>NC_080581.1:21234164-21537616 GCF_029962835.1 Magnolia sinica
ATCAATATCCTTTCCCGGTTGTCGTGGTCCCTCAATGAGCAAAGTTAACATAGTAAACTGAGGTTTCATGCAAAGCTTTGGTGGAAGGTTGTACGTCACACACATAACTGGCCATGAACTATGCGACATACTGAAAGTGCCGAACGGGTTAAACCCATCTGTAGCCAAACCCAATCAAACATTGCGAGGCTCAGCTGAAAAATCTGTATACTTGTCATCAAGATTCTTCCATGCAATAGAATCAGCCGGATGCTCCATCTTTTCATGTTAAAATTTTCTGGTTGAGTGCCAAGACATTTCTTTCACCAACCATGGCACACTGAACATTCTTTGTAGCCTTGGTGTTAATGGAAAATACCTTAACACCTTCCTAGGTATTGTAGATCCTTTTTTCTCAGAACCCATTTCAGTCTTGTACCTAGAAGTTTTACAATTTGGACAAATGGTTTTCATCTCGTTCTCTCTCTAGTATAAGATGCAGTCATTTAGACAAGCATGGATTTTCATATAATCAAGACCCAACTTTGTAATGATCTTCTTCGCTTGGTAGGTATTAGTTGGGGCCTTGTTACCGGAAGGTAACACCTTCTTTGGTAGTTGAAGGAGCTCTGTAAAGCTTTTTTCACTCCATCCATAATTCACCTTTAATTTGAAAAGCTGTACAATGAAAGTCAGCACGGTGAAATCTTGGGCCCCAGGGTATAGCTCAGTCATTGCGTCTCGTAGATTTGCTTCAAACTCATTAGTTTCATTTTCTCCGAAGACGCCTTCAACTATAGGGGTCACGTTGGGCTCATCCTGTACAACTTCATCTAGGTTATTACCACCAAGTTCTTGAACGATCGCATTGTGAACCTCATTTAAGTTCGAGGCACTATGGTATTGTTGGGAACTTGATTCACGTACAGTACACTTAGGTGATACATGTTCCCCATGCATGTTCCAAACCCTATAGCTTGGGTCGAATCCATTTTTCATTAGATGTATTTCCATATCATCATAAGAAACCGGAAAACGTGCACATCTGCAAGTGGTGCATGGACAAGGAACAAATTCTCTACCAGGAAGGTTTTCTTGTGCAAACTTTGAAAAACTTCTGATTCCAGAAAGAAAACGTGGGTCAGGGAAACTTAGTGTCATCCACTCCCTATTCATTACAGCCAAATCTCGATTAACCAATGAGTCCATTTTCAACCTGCACCTTACCAAAAATTAAAGTTGGAAATTAACCTAATGCACCATCCTCCTCAAAAGTTGAAAATGAATGAAGTGCTATCAGATGATTGGACCCATACAGATATTATCTACCAAATACAATGTATTAAGGAGTTTTCCATCATTGTATTTTTACAATAAATTAATAATGTAATTAATAAGTAAAATATTAAACCACTTGCATAGATGAAAAGTCTCGCATGCAATTTTAATATATCAAGCTAAATGATGGATCGTACCAGTCAAAGACTTCACCACATAAGGGCAATGGAATGCTTACAAAGACCTAGGATGAAGAAACCACACAAATATCAGCTCAATCCAAAATTTCTTCAACCCACATTAAGTTTTAATGGTGAATTACCACTGTTTCCTGTGCATCCAATCCATTCATATAGTATTGGCTCATCACGATGAAATAAACTACCCAAAAATTGTATTATTCTGAGACTGAAGTGGACCATACGATGTATATTTACAATTTTTAGGTATAATTTTATAAGTGGCCAGACTAGGAGTTGAAACAGCCTGATTTTTCGAATAAAAGCCAAAAATGTTTACCCCCAAGCTAGTAAAAGAAACCCAAGGTACCCAGGCGGGGTACCTAGGCATGTTCCAATTTTCTCTCTTCTTCCTTTCTATTGCATCATCACACCCTTCTTTTCTTTTTCTTTTTTCTATCAAGACTCATTATAACAGGCCAATAGTCTTACCATGATTATATGCATTTTCATGATGATGACGATCATCATCACACAAGCCTTATCCCAACTGATGAGTCCAGCTATACGAATTTGATTGTGTCATTCCACTTTATCAAGGATCATTGTCAAACTATAAGTCATCAGATTTTATCAATTATATGCATTATTTTAAGAATTTTTTTTATGTGGCCAACAATCTTTTACCTTTACAATTGACTATTGCTGCATTTGGATGCATAAGTCATCGATGATCATATAAAAATACAGAAACAAACAATAATGCAACTAAGCCCTTACTATTCATATGAATGAAATAGGCTCGAAATTGCAATTATATTACTTTCTACTAAGACTTGAAAGGATGACAACCGCAATTTGAGGCTGCTTCCTCTTTTAAAAAAGAAAAATGAAAGAACGAAAGAAAGAAAAAAGAAAAAGAACATTCCATTACAATCTGTTCCATATTGTTGAACGGGGAACATTCACAATTAAGTTTATCCAGATTCCAAACACGCCCAATTCCATCATATCAATGTTATGTTGTGAGTCATAACTTCTTCTTTTTTTTTGGATAGTTGGCATTTCCGAAAGGCCTCAATTCAGCACCAGGAAGGCCGATAGTGGCTCCAAACAGTCTAGTGATTTTCGATGTGAGCTTGGAATACATACCAGGCCTTCTTCTTTTTTTAACATTTCAGTAGTAAAATCCTATTTAATGCGATGCACATCGCAGCAAAGCTAATTGATTCTCACAATGAGTGCAGAACAAAATACAAAGAAGAAGAAAATAAGGCAACACTACATCTGCAAAAAATTTACAACTAAAACTCCGCATTTACATAGCAAAAGATAAAAGTATATATATGGTATAAATACAAATGCATGATCCTTTTGCTTCCTTTCCGTTGTCATTAGTAAATAAAAGCAGCTCAAGCAAAACTAGAGAATTTTGCTCAGGCAAATAGCAATTGACCCAATGAAACATCCATGCTGCTCATATCTTGCAACCTCCATCAATACATCTTTCTACACCACATGTCAATATCAAACTGATCCACATCGCTCGACTTCAGGACTTTACTCCATTGGCAAGATTCACATATGGAAACTATGCTTTGAGGGGAAAATTAGAATAGTTTGCCATTTAGATGGGTAAAAACTCATGGATGTTTGGACACAGCCCCTTGGACAAAAAACCAGTAGGGTGAATTGTGTTGCATGAGATAAAATGTCAAAACCTTCCAAAAATCCAAATGAGTTCAGTTCCCCTGCAACAACAATCTTACTCTCTGTTAAAGGTTGCTCAACAACCCCATGTCCATGTTCTCATAGGCGTCTGATGCTTTGGCAGCATGAAGGACATCTTGGATGATTGTGACTTCATCATCATTGGCGCACCTAGATGTCTGACCTTGGGATCCATGCCTGTGCTTACCATATATTGCTTCAAACTCACTCGACTTTGTTGCAGCCTTATGAAGAACAGACTCTGGAAGGTGAGGAGCTATGTATGGTTTCCACACCCATGTTGTTGTATCATGTAAACAGTGATTGGAAGTTGGAAATTTTCTTAATCTGGGTACTGACATGAGTTTGAAAAAGAGAACTGATATGATCTCTCCAACCTGCCACTCACATAGAACATCTAAACCGTGGACATGGTATGCCCCACCCTTCTTGCTGATCTGCGATCTAGGTGGGCCACACCAATATGTCAAATCAAATCGTTGTTTGTCCATTAATTCCAACAATTTGGCGCATCTGATGAGCAGACTGCCCTTATTTTTGTGCCAGGTGAACTTCATGATGGGGCCTACCATTTTCATGTTGACAGTAAAGATGGTATGGCGCCAGAAGGGCAATGATTTATCTTGAAGGTGATCCATTCTCTACTGAAAAAGTGTAGTTTAAGAAATAATCTTCTAAAAGACTAATATATTAAACAGAGGAATTTTATCAAACAGATAGCATGCATGAAATCTAGCCATTTCATCAAACAGATAGCATGCCATTTCATCTAGCCATTTCATCAAACAGATAGCATGCCATTTCATCTAGCCATTTCAACAAACAGGTAGCAAGCCATTTAATCAAACAGTTAGCATGTATCAAATCTGAAAGACAGAAAAAGAGAAGAAGATATCAAACCTATGGAAAGGAGCTTCACAACGTGTGGGCAGGAGCTTCACGGCTGCTGCAATGGAGAGAGATAGAAGAGACGGCAAAGATGCATGGGAGAGAGAGGGAGGAGAATGAGAGATGGAGCAGAGATCGGGAGGGAGAGAGGGGATTGGGGAACGGAGAGAGAGGGGATTGGGGAACGGAGAGAGAGAGAGAGAGAGAGAGAGAGAGGTAATACCGTTTTGGGCGCGGCTCTCTGTTTTGAGCGCGCGCCCAAATTTGGGGGTCGTTTCATTAAACGGACCGTGGACGGTCCTGACAGGGGCTCCGTGGGGCCCACCATGATGTATTTGGTTTATCAATTCTGACCATTAATTTTATTAAATTATTTAAGTTTATGATCCCAAACTTAAGATAGATTGAAGGACCAAGTGGACCACACCATAGAACATAAATGTGGTTTAATCTTCATGTTTCTTACAGTGTGGTCCACTTTAGACTTCGATCTAGCTGATTTTTGAAATCAAGATGTAAAGTAATATTTTCAAATATATGGACGGCTTAGATAGAACATATATATTTTTTTATGCCCCATAGAGCCCCTTACAGCACCATTAAATCTTAACGGTGTGTCAAGCTTTTAGCTACGGATTAAAACCGTAGCAATTATAGCTACGGTTTATATCCATAGCAAAAAACTAACGTGGTCTGTATCCTTTGCCCCTTTTTTTGGTAGTGCACAAAGAATAACACATAGACACCCGTATCCGATGAATTTGGCCCTACATAAGAGCCTAGGTCCTGCACAAGAACTTATTCGAGTTTGGGTCACTAACTCTCACTCTCATTCTTGCATAAGGAATAAGAGTATGTACTTAATAAATGACAACTACTTGTCGGATTGAGCCTCTTTGATGCACCGCACTTAGGTTGCTTGATTTATGCTCTCATGTGCTCCAATAAGTTCACCTTGTGCTCCCCCGATCATTGAAGTCACTCTTCTTCTGTTTTCTTGAATCAGCTACCTTGCAATCGATGCTCCAATAAGGCTACCAAGATAATGAGAGGGGTTTGGTTAAATTTCCTACAACTAAAGGCCTAATGGTTTCCAAATGGGGATTCACCTAAATGAGCATTCTAGAGGTTTGACAGATAAAGATTTTCTTATTGGAATGGTATCTAAAATAATTAAGAAAACTCTTTAAATAGTAAAAGTTCTCACCGACTTTAATTTTTGCACTTTTGTTAAGCTTTGGTCGCACTGAAGTTACCTTTGGTCTCACTGAATTTCATATGAAAAATATGTGCAGAATCTGTCTAACTTAGGTCCCACCTAAGCTACCTTAGGTGGGACTAAAGTTGGCTTCGATCGGATTAAAGGTTGAGTCGAAGGTCGAGCTGAATTAATTATGAAAATCACAATTTCTTACTGGATTATTTCGTGCACTTTCAGTTAGATTGAACCGATCTTAGGTGGGACAGAACAATCTGTTTTTTCTCTTGTTGGACTTGTGATTTTGCTAGTCTTTTCTCCATCCTTTGCACTTAGTTTTCTTGAATCTTTGGCATGTGAATTTTTCATTAATGACCTCCAAATATCCAATTCTTCATTATCTTCTTTTGAGCTTTAAATTCATTCTTTTAAGCACATATTTATCTTTAGGTCCAAAACCACATCGCATGATGAAAACATACATAATTATATCGGATTAAAACTTAAATGTTAGGAAAACTAATGTAATTGAAGGGTTAAATATACAATATTTGAGTCTCGACAGCTTACCCATATTAGATTTATAAATAGGTTTTTGTTCTTGGGTAACTTTAGCTTTCTATTGAGACTCAAATATTGCATATTTCCCTTATTTATATATTGGTTTTATGAACATGATAATGCTTAATAGTATATTTGTGTTGCAAGGTGAGTTTAAGAGCTTAGATTGAAAAGAATGGATCTTTGGAGACCAAGATCGAAGATTTCAAGACTCCAAGATTCAAGAAAACCAAGTGGAGAAGGAAGGAAGTCAAAAGAACAAAGTGCTAAAATTCACTTCACAATCTGTGTCATCAACCACAGTTTGATGACATCAAAGCCAGTGCTCGATGACATCGAACACAGGTCGATGACATTGAATTTCTATATGAAAATTAAGTTGGTTCTGGACATATTGGATGCAATTCTCGATGAATCGAAGTCATGTTCGATGACTCGAAGAAGATGCTCAATGACAACGATGGTTGTTCGATGGCATCAAATTATTGAAAAAATTGAAGCAACTCGCTGGACTGTTTTAAACACATTCTCAATGGATCGAAGACCTTTTGATGACATCGAAGGACTTCTCGATGACATCAAAGGACTTCTCGATGACATCGAAGGAAGGCTCGATGGCACAAGAACTTACGCAGTACGTAAAGGCGCGACTTCCGAAATTCATGTTACCTTCAATGACATTGAAGGATGTTCGATGACATGAAACATTACATAGAGGTTATGCGAACTGCATAAATTTGATACGATTTTACAATTTCGCGGAAACTAGCCTATAAAAATGGGTTTCCTAAGTCTTTTTAAGATGTATAGGGTTTAGAGGAGCAGAGCAAAATGGGTGGAGCCGTCATCTAAGAGTTTTTCCTTCTCTTCTTCTTAGTTTTTAATGCTTTCTTCTAGGGTTTTGAATCTAATCATGTCTATGGTTGGCTAAATCCCTTAGTTAGGGCTAAGGGGTGAAGCTTATAGCGTGATTGTGATGTTTTTCTTATTTAGTTCTTGTTCTTGTTGAACTTCTTTGATTCTAATTTGATATTTAAGGAATACTTTTAGTTTTTAATGGTTTGTTGTGACTCAAATTACAATGGATCTGCAATACCTTTGAGTATCTTCTTTTTCTAAATTGAGATTGTGAAGTTAGTAAATTCTGTTGTTCACCATCGTACCTTGGGCATGGTTGGGTGATGGAATCTCTTCTAACCTTCATAATTCTTCTATGTTTAGTTGTGGGATTAGTATATCCCATTGTTTGTCATTGTCTCCTAGGCATGGTTAGATGATGGAATCACTTTCAATCCTCACAACTCTCATCTATTGAGAATTAGGTCAATGGAAGTTCAGATCTGATCGTATTGATATATGTCCCAATCAGATAAGATAGGACTCCAATTCCAATTAAGTTCCTTGAATCAAACAAGGAAACATCCTAACAGCTACAAGTGGATCCCTATTAACCCTAGTTCCCACTTTTGAATTCTTAAGTTTCTAATTAAACACTTCACAATTACTTCCTTTTATTCCCAATTTAGATTTAGATCTTCTTCTATTTTTTTATTTTAGTTACTTTCAGAATACACACGAGATTCGTCTCTGTGGATTCGACCTCGATCTTACCGAGATTATTACTACATCACGACCTTACACTTAGGGTTGTGAACACTTTCCACTTATAGGAAGACATCATTCTTAAGCCCCTTAGATCAATATCAAGGCGGTTAAGCTCTTTAAAAGATACATGCTTTGATACCAATTAAAATTGCACGTGCCGGGTACAAAGGCTATGTGCGGAAGCTTGGCAGAGCTAAGGAATAATGACTGACCTAGAGGGGGCGTGATTAGGACCAAATAAAAATTTTCCTTTTAAACATAATTTCCTACTTAATATGTATATTAAACTAAGGAAATTAACTCTATGGCTTCCAAGCCATTAGAGGGTCCAATTAGATAGACTACAACAAATGTGGCACTTAAGAAAATAGTCTATAAACATGATAGTGTACATGTGTGTGGGGGATGTGTTACCTATCAACTCCTAGACTTCATCTAATCATATATACATATAATTAAAAATTCTTCACATAAGTATAATTAAACAAGTGCTCAAATATAATCCCAAACAGTAGCATGTATAGTGATTTGGTTTCCCTACTTCACTCCCAATGGACGTAATCTACCCATTAGTGTACCAGATTTCACTATTGAAGGTTTTAAATCAGGTTCATCTCTAACATTTACAATCCTACACAAGGACCGTCTCCCGTAAGAGAATATACGAAGTTTTTTATAGGCTCGCCACAAACCTCGATCCTACACAAGATCCTAATGATGTACACTCCTGTCAAATGCTCACACAAGAGACTTGAGTTGGTTTTTTATTAGTTAACCAAGAACCTCGGTCCTAGTCCAAGGACCTACATTTACTACCCTAGAGACTCCCTTGAAAACAAGCATGTACGCACCCGTGTCTACTAAATTCAACCCCACACAAGAGACTAAGTCATAGACAAAAACCTATTAACTTTGGGTCACAAACTCTTACCTTCAATCTTACATAGGGAAACATAGTATGGACTCACTCAATGACACTTGTTGAATTGAGCCCCGTTGATGTGTCATTCTTAATCCACTTCTTCAAAGATCTCCTATGCTTAAATCTGATCCTCAATTACTTCCTCGATCATCATATCAATTCATCGCCAATGCTTCAGCTAAGATCAACCACCTTGCATGTGATGCTCATTTGATGTGATCAAGGTGATAGGAGGTTGGGTAGAATCTCTTACAACTAATGGAAAATTGTAATTCCTAGAATATTCACCTATATGAGTATTTTAAAGGCTTTAGAGAAGGATTTAACTATTAGTTCAAGTCTAATCTATAGAACAAGTGGAGATTAAGTTTATCTTTATCATTGAGGATGAAATCCCCTTTCAAGTGATAAATCACAAGGACACCTAAGCTTCTATTATATTAAAAACCCATCTAAATGCCCAAGAACTGAATGCCCTATATATGGAGTTTGAGCTCTAATGGTTTAAAAAATGGGAAAATAACGACACTGTCGGTGGCATCGAGTGTAGCGTGGCTTCGATGGCATTAAGAAAATTGAGTTTTCAGCTGAATTGTTGTTAGAAAGTTTATACACTGCTACTCGATGCCATCGAGTGGTCTTCGATAGGATCGAGGGGACCCTTCGATGTCATCGAAGGTTCCTCGATTCCATCAAGAAATTTAAATAAAAAATTATATCTTGTTGAATAGATTTGAGTTACCTACTCAATTCCATCTAGTGGTTTTCGATGTCATTGAAGATCCCTCGAGGATTGCTCAATGAATCTAGCACCACTTAAAAGTCTGCTATTTTGGGCATATGATTTCACAGCAGCTCATAGCCTTACTTATCATGTTCCAATTAAGATTCTAAGGCTAAGGGATGATCAATAAGGTTTACATATAAGGTGAAGATTTATCTAGATGTTGAATGGGTTGTTTTAGGTCAAGGGTCAGGGACACTAAGACACCTGCTTGTTCCTTGCTCTTTGATGCTCGTGTCATCTTGTGTCTTCGGTCTTCAACTTCCAAAGACTCAACCGACTATATGGCACATGGACTCGCGTAATTGATAAACAAGATGCAAAAATTAGTGAATAAACAAGAATATATTCGGTCTTCAAAGATGAAGGTCGACTAAGATATTAGGAGATCAGTGGTAAATTTTATGTTGATCGATAAGAAGTTGTATTAAAAAGGAGTTGATAATGTGCTATCACGATGTTTTGCTAAGAAAGAATCTATTCTAGCCATGAGTGAAGTGAATGAAGGAATTTATGGAACACACAAGTTCAGAATAAAAATGAGAATTACGTTTTGGTGCTTTAGGTATTTTTGGCCGAGCATGTCAACTGATTGTGATCGATAAGCTAAAGGATGTGAAGCATGTTAGAAACATAGGCCGAAACAACATGTTAGGAACATATCATCAAACTTTGGCCATTTCGAGGATGGTTATTGATTTGATGGGGAAGATTTACCCTTCGTCGTCTAAGGGACAGTTTCATTATTATGGCAACTGATTATTTCACCAAGCAGGTAGAATCAATGTTGATGTTAGGAACATATCATCAAGAAATTATTGAGTTTATTCAGACTCATATAAGTCATCAGTTTGGAATCATTGAATTGATCACGAAGAATTGATGAACAACATTTTCATCCAAACAGGTCAAGAAAATGGATGATGGGTACAAGATTAAACTGATGCATTCCTCACCTTATTATGCCCAGGCTAAAGGCCAGGTTAAGGGTAGTAATAAGGTTATTAAAAATAATTTAAGAGAAATGATTGATGAAAATCATAAACAATGGCATGTTATATTATCAAAAGTTCTCTGGGTATATCATAATTTGTTTACAACAAGCACAAGAATGAGTCCATATAGATTGGTGTATGGACATGAAGCCATGTTGCCATTATAAGCAACTATCCCATCATTGCGGGTAGTGTATCAAGTAGATTTAACCCCGATCGAGTTCATAGAAGTCATACTAGTTGAACTTAAGGATTTATACGAAACTCGGCTGAAGGCGTTGGATTCTATTATGATAAACAAGGCTAAAGTTGCTTGAACATACAATAAGAAGGTTAAAAAGATTTTGGTGAAGATGATATGGTTTGTAAAATAATATTGCTTATCGGGACTAAAGATGTTGCATTCTATAAATGGTCACCTACATGGGATGGACCATATATCGTTGTAAAATTTATTCATGAAGAAGCTTATGTTCTCCGTGATATGAATGGGAAAATGATCAAGAATCCAATTAATGGTTGATTCTTAAAAGCATATTATGTCGGTCTATGAGAAATATGGAAAGATTAGGCCAAAAGATAGTTGGAATTATCACAGATGGCTTGAAAATAATCAAAATTGGTCAAGAAAACATGAGTACACGGAAATATAAATATTATATTAAGTGTCAAATGTTATCAATATACGACTGAATGGCTAATTACATAGATTAAAAAAGAAGAAGAAAAGAGCAAAGAAAATGAAAAAAGAAGGATCGGCTAAAGAACAAATTAGGCATAAACAACCTTCATCTCCTTGAATTCCTTAACAGCTCGTTCCATGATGAGTTTGGCTGTTTTACTTTGAGCCTTCTAGAATTCTTTACTATTTAGAACTCGGTCCAGAAAGCGCAAGACTTGATTGATCCCGCCACTGATGACATCGGCCTTGTTTTCTGCTTCTCTCTTCCATTCACTGCTCTCATGCAACCGAGTATGATAGAGATTAACTTGAGAGTTGATAAACTTCAGGAGGGTCTGGGGATATTCTTGACATCTTTTAGGATAGAGTCTCTCAATTTTCTAGAGGTCATCACTGATCTCTCCAAATCAAACTTATAGAGTTCTTAAAATCACTTTGTTAAAATGATGTTGCCAAAACTAGTGCATGCGGTGGTTCCAAGCCCGGTCATTTTGATCGGAGAGGATGTCAGTGTCCTTGTGGATGGAAGCACACTCATTCATGTGAGTGTCAAAATCTTTTAGATCTTTTTTAGTACCGAAATATGCATCGGTGATGCTTTAGAGCTTTGTTAAGGCGTCCAGAAGTTCAGTTAGAGGAGCATCATTGTTTCGACCAGAAACGAAAAGCATTTGATTTGGGAAATTATCTCACTCAATATTAACAAAAGATAGAACAAAGAGAATAATCATCAATTTCATTTATTTTGAGTTCATTTACATCCTTTTGATCCTTTGATTCCAGGATAGAATCTTAGAAAATACAAAATGCAAGTATTGAATTGGCTCAAATGTAAATTTCAGTAGTATTCCGGCTCATATTAGTTACATCTCCAGAGGAGACGAGTTGTGTGGGCTTTCCATGCATTTCAACCCTCATTGACATGATGAAGGAGTGCTAGAATCCCTTTGAAACATCTGAACCAGCTCGAAAACTTGAAAACTGTGCAGCATGGTGTTGCCTCAAAGACTGCCCGCGAAACTCCCATGAGTTGCACGGACCATGGAGTTGCATGGGTCCGCACAACTTGCATGGAGTTACGCGGCTTGGCCCTTCTGCACTCTCTCTCACTCTCTCTATCCCCAATACCTGTCAGAGGCACTGGTCTTCTAGATATCTCATGCTCCAAATGAGGGGGATAGGAGGTATTTATAGGCTTTCACACATGTAAGCCCTCGAATCCTATGTCGTGGACCCCACTTCGCATTCCCAATCCGTCCCTCTCTAGAGAGAGTTGCGTGGCCCAACGTAACGAATGCCAAGTTGCACGGACCCATGCAACTCAGCTCTTGTGCAACAAGGTTCCCGTGCAACTCGGGCCCTACGCAACGTGTTTCCCGCGCAACTCAGTTGCCTTTAACTTCTATCCTTTATTTCTTTCACCAATTTTTATCCTTGAAGCTTCTCCTCTTAACCAAATTTTATACCCCAACAGATGCCCCCCTTAATCTGAAACTTGACTTCTCTCTAAGTCAATTTGAAGGGTCAATATCCTCTTACAGAACTTGAGTTGCACAGGTCCGCGCAACTCCTACCCGCGTAACTCGCATGATATCACTAGTCTATAAATACCAGACTGCCCAATCATCTTTTACTTCAAATTTTCTATCTCCTGTCGAACTCCTCTTATGCGCAACTGTTCCGCACTACTTGCGCATGTAACTGGGCCGCACAACTCCTCAGCACTTAGTGCTAAAAATCTCCGTTCTAAAACTCTGCTGAGATTTCTAACTTTTCAAACTTCAACCAATTTCTCTAAACTCTCCAACTATGGCCCGTGCCAAGAGAACCTATTGCCTTGTAGAAGTGCCAATGGACCAGCCCTCTCATGCAAGCCTCCCTGACTCTCCTTCAGGCTTTGAATCCTTGCCAGCTCTTACACCCCCTATACCTTCATTTACAACCCAAGTAGCCACTTCTCCCCCTCCATCATGTGAAGAATCTCAACGAAAATGAGTCAAAGTAACCAAAAAACAGCTTGCATATATAAAGGAACTAGTCTTTCTTGTTCTTGACTTCTCTAGCAAAATCAAAACATTGTCTTAGACAATTTGTCAGGCGATCATTTCTGGTGAAATAACAGGGCCTCCAACACAAGGTTGGGAGGTTGACTGGCAAGCTTGGCTGAAGTTGATAGCCAATTTGCTTATCGATTTGTCCAATCTCTGGCAAGAGAAGATACGTCGCCACAAACACTTTCAAAGAAGAAGCAGAAGAAATTGAAGCAACAAGAACTTCAAGAGAAGATTCAGGAGCATAAGAAGAGGAAGCTCCCGAACACTTGGGACACCGTGAAGGTTCAAGACGGCTACATAAAATTCAACAACCCTTTTAGGAATGAATTAATAACGATCCCATTAAACATTCAACGACATTAGTCTATCCTCCGAAGTGAGCCGACAGATCGAACGACACAGAGTCGTATGATGTATACTTCTAATTGCTCAATTCGAGAACCCAGAATGTTGGAGGGTATTCTTTTAGAGAGAGGATTAAAGCAACAAATTGGTGAAGTGCATCCAATGCGATTTCTGATTCCATGCTACAATCCTTATGCACTATTTTCTATAGTTTTCCACGAGACAGTACGCCAACGCTTCAGGGAGAGAAGGTTATTATGGGGGACTAAAGAATTCCACATGCGCGGATTTTTGTCACCTCGCAAATATTATACTGACTAGGCCAAAGCCATTCTCACCAAACATTCTGCGACGCTGATGGAGTTCGGCCTGATGGTGCAATGGAGGCTACTTTTGAATACTTCTGTAAAGATCATATGATCTATAAGAGATTCCTTAGTTACTAGTGCCCTACCACGAACTCTTTTCACCTACCTCTAGGTGAAGTCAGTATCACCTTGTGGGACCTTCATAGGATGGCAGGTCTCCCCATAACAGGCCGCTTATATGACGAGTACGTTCCCATCAATGAGGAATGCTCACACTTTTTCTCTTCTAAAAGACAAGCACTGGTGTTGGACACTTTCGTTGAACTCTTCAGGGAGATGTCCAAATTCCTCGATACTGGAAAGATTCCACAGCTCCTTTGGCTAGCTCATTTCTCTCAAGAGCTGCGGTACATTCCCTTTCCTTGCATTGTACTCTTATGCATTTACTGGCATTATTCTCATTCGTACCCTTCTTTCTCTGACAAGTTTAAGAATAGTCATTCAGATGAACTGGAAAATGCACGTCGCAAAATAAGAAACCCATCAGAATTCTCATCCAAAGGCGAGCTAGCGGCCTTCTTAGCATATTGGCTAAGTGTAGTAGTGCTACTAAGTTCCAAGTGGGCGGATGCTATTAGACCATCCGTATTTGTCATCGCAGGTGGATTGGTAGAAGAGCGGAAATATTCATTAGCACCTCCCGTACTTTGTTTATTATATCGTGCCTTCGGAGATATTGCTACGCACTATCAAAACCCGTCTGTCGGAGCCAGTTCAACGTTCACCCCATGGCACTACTTTTCTAGATGGCTAGGCATATACTTCCCATGGACATATGACGATCCAGAAAAAGCATACGTTCATCCCTCACGACTCCCCTTATGCCATTACCAGCAAAGGATAACGCCGAAGTGAATGTATGAATGGGTGATTGATATTATTGAGTCGACAAATACTATTGACTTCTACTAGTTCTCATTTGCCCAATACATCGTAGATCATGAAGCTGTTGATGATGATAACCTTCCTCCAGTTGAGCAAGCCTTCTTCATATCAATACGCTCCAACAGCCTGCCTTTGTGAGAGGGCAGTGAATTTTGGAGGGAACCATATTACCCCAATCAGTTTACGTGACAGTTCGGATATGACCAGACTATTTTCGAGTATTCTGAAGAAGTGACTCACAGCATGCAAAGTTACGGTGTGGAGCCTTTCAACTAGGGCTTGATCTGGAGGCAACTACTTGTGGCCTGAATCAATTCGAAATTCATCATTCCGGGCTTTGGCTGCTTTATCCGCACGACCTACCCATGGATGCAATGGTGGACTCACCAAACATTTCTCATCCGCCAATGTCTGTCAGTAGACTTGCCAATATGTTCCTACCCCTTGAATCAGAAAATGCGATGCGATAGAAGGGATAGGCTACACTATCGAACACGACCATGCTCCCGCCCCTGGCAAGACTTACATAAGAATTTTCATGGAAGAACACATTCGCGAAGTCAAACCCTCCAACACTCTTAAAGGTTGGATCACCCATGGGTTTCTATTGACACACTTCAAGTCCTAGAGAAAGCCTACAAACAGAGTAAATGCTCCTACGGATGCCACCGAGACACTCCATATTCCTGTCTTTACAGATCTTGCCCCCACTCCAGAGGTCGTCGGGCCTTCAAAACCTCAAGAGGTGCCTTCATCTGTTCCATCACCTCCTCCTCGTAGAGATTCTTCATCGCCTGTGACCAGATCACAAACACGGGTGAGATCTTCTATATCCCCGATGACCACTACCGCAGAAGACCCTGGTACTTCTGGAAAGAAGCAATCAATACAGAAAGGAAAGCAAGTGGTTATTGAAGAATCTTCTCTGGAATCATCATTGTCTTCATCATCCACAGATGAGGAAGATGGAGAATCCACTTCTGGTAACTCTACTTCCGCTAATCAGGAGTCATCTTCTAGTAACTCAAGAGAAGAGGGTGAATAAAATGCAGACGCAAGGGAAGCTAAAGAAAAGGAAGCATTAGAAGAAGGGGAAGTGGACATAGGCGAAGATGATGGAGTTGGTGTAACTACTGACATCAATGAAGAAATTCCACAAGAAAACATTCCCCCGACCACTACTACAGGTGTTGATGAAGAAAAAGAACCCTTGGACTATAGGGAGTATGATGATACAGCTAGGGTTGACTCGACCATATCATTTAACAGCAACTATTCTCCTCTTCCGCACATGGCGCCTTCAAATTCTCCAATCAACATGTAGCGTCTTCAGAGACTCTTCTAGCTCCCACAGATGTAGCTCAAGCTGCCCTTCCCACTTCTACTTATGACAACCATTCTGCTAAGAAAATGAGGGAGCCCCTCAGACTTCCTATCAAGGCTAGCAGAGCAGCTCGTGGAATCACTTTCCAGATAAAGTCCGCTGATATCACGACTCCAACTACTGTGGTGTCAAGCACTGAGACCAGGGCACCGTCTTTCGCCAATATGGTTCTAAATTTACCCGAACCATCCGCTCCCCCAAAAGAGAGGTAATCTGCAAAAGCAGCAATTCTCGCTCAGGTACCTTTGATAGCTACAAGTACACTTTACTTTATTTCCTTGCTTTATCTAATTTACCTGCAATCAATACCTTAATTCATGTATTTTATTTACATTACACAATCTGTACTGTCTCTAGTGGCTCTGTAAGTTCAAATTCTATTGCCACTGTGTCGAATATCATATCCCTGGAAAAGATCTCTCCTCCTGCATTATCCCTATTACGGAGCTCAGTATCACCAACCATCTACATCTCCAAAGACCCATCCCAATGGTCTGATTTGGAGATAGTGTTGTCTTCTCTAAAGAATGCAGCATGAATTGCTAAGATCAATCTTTCCCCTCTGTGCGAATCTCATTTCTGTGAGACTTTTCGCAAGCTGGGAGATGTCCGAAATATGATCTTCGCACCTGAAATTCTTGCTCTACAATAAGAATTATTGCAACTTAAAGAGGAAGTTTCGAAAGCAATGATGACAATTTTTTATTATGATAAGGAATTTCATTCCTTGGAGGAATAAGTAAAGGCTACTAAGCATTCCTCGTCGACTATATCAGAGAAGATTGCAAACCTCAAGCAGCAAATCTTAGACTTAGAGGCTCAACAGCGCGAAACTGATTCAAGAACTAGCCAACTCGAGGATAATATTAAAGTCAATAGGTGGATAGCCCATCTGGAACAGCTGGAGGTCTCAAAGGGGGAGAAAGTAATAATTTCTTTAGAGCAAGAGCTGATTGATGCTTCGAACCAGGCCAGGTTTATTATTGATGCTGAAGTTGAGAACGCGACCGCTGAGGTTCAACTAAGAGACGACCTGCGCCGATATATGCTTGCTCTAGGAATTTCAGAGGACATGAATTTTCTTTTTATCTATCATGACTTTTTTTGCATTTGTTACTTTTTCTTTTGATATCGTAAACGAACTTTGATGAATCATAAATGCTATGAATGAATGAATATTATGCCTAATTAGTTAATTCTTCCAACTATATATATATATATATATATATATATATATATATATATATATTAGCACTATTTTTCGTATTTGCTTTTTGTCATTAACATATAGTGTTACCTACATGGTGTTATCTCGTATGGGTGGTGCTAAGTTACAATTCTAGTTAGTTGCACACACAATTTAAGCTCGTAAGTAGTTGGAGCAATCACAGTTTAGACTCATAAGTAGTTGGAGTTGGTCTTACACGAATGACCGTTGTAACTCTTTAGAATTCATGGGGCTTATCGTCATCCGGGAGTTCACAAACCGCGATCCATTAGAGGGGCCTAGTGAAGCTACCAGGGTTGTGACCTTAATAGGATTTACGCATAGGGTTAGCCACAGTAGCTCTCTAGAGTTCACGGGGCGCACAAGGCTACCGTCAGTTACCAAATTCAAGGCCGTCAGTCCATCAATGAGGGGTCTCTTGCTTCAAAGACTTTCCCTCATGCGTTACTACTGAAATCAAACCAGGGATCTAGGGAGTCATCTTGCTTCAGAGACTCACTTTTCCTTCATCTGCAAGTTCAGACCCATTCATGAGGGGGCGCTCTTTGGCTGCCCACGTGACACTGCCTAAAGTTGTATAGATGGCATAGGTCACTTCCCGAATGGGTGCGCGTGATGATCTTTTCGAGCTTTTTAAGGGCACAGGCGACACCGCTACTCGTATAATTCTGCCATATCGCCATCACTAATAATGATAAGCCTTATACGTGTTCGGCTTCTTAGCAACATCTTTCTCGTTGTCATAGATGATAGATCATCATTGCTGTTGCGATTCTCGTATATAATTGTTGTCGTAATTCCCATATTGCCACCTGTAAATGATGAATTGGCCTTCTCAGGATAATAAATCGAAATTAATATACTGCACTTGCTGATGATATGAAACAAAATTTTATACTTAAGATAGTATATCAATTTGGTGGTGTTATTGATTTCGATAAATTTAAATTACCTTGTGCTAACAAGATAATGATAGTAATAATAGCTTTGACGATTCAACAATAATTATTAGTGACTTGGCGATTTGCGTTTGGCGATTTGGCGATAACAATTGGCGATATGGCTACAATCATTGGCGCTTTTCATTGACTTGCTTGGATTTGATATGCTTTGAAGGCCTGTATTTCATTAATATTCAAAGAGAAATACAATATAAAAAAATATAGAGTTCTGCCTTTGTATGCTCTTGCCTGCCCCCTTTTGATTGAGAAGAATAATGCTGTGAATCTTCTGAATCAAAACTGCTAATATATTCAGGGATGATATATTTTTATGAAACAGGCATTCATTGATATACTTATGCCTCGTCCATCTTGATCTACCACCCGATAGGCCCCATTGGAGTACACTTCCGATATTATGTATTGGCCATCCCATTTAGGGTCAAACTTGCCCCCTGTCTTACGAGTGACCACTATCGGTCTTTTCAGTATCAATACCATATCTCCTCTTTTGAAGGAGCAATGCTTGACCTTTCTATCAAAGCAGTAGAGATACTCGCTTGATATAACTGTAATTGCTGTTGGGCGACTAATCGCTTTTTGTCTAGTAGATCCAACTCTGCTAGCCTGATGTTAGCATTTTCATTATCAGTAATCGACTGATGTACTACTATTCTAAGCGATGCAACTTGCATTTCAATGGGGATAACAGCTTCAACCCCGTAAACCAAAGAATATGACATTGCTTTTGTAGCAGTATGGTGAGTAGTTCGATAAGCCCATAGAGCTTCTTGCAACTTCTCATCCCAATCGCATTTGTTTTCTACAACTGTTTTCTTTAATATTTTCACAATCGTCTTGTTGAATGCTTCAACCAACCCATTAGCCGACGAGTAGTAAGGTGTCAAGAATGAATGCTGTATATCGAATTTTCTGCATAATTTCTCCATTCCCTTGTTCTTAAATGAGGTCCCATTATCAGTGATGATCTTCTTTAGAATACTATAACGGTATATATTGCATGCCGTATGAAATTCATGACATCCTTCTCTTTGACATTTCTCAACGCGATGGCTTCAGTGCACTTTAAGAAGTAATCTGTGGCTGCCAAAATGTACTATTTTTCTCTGGATGACAATGGGTTTATAGGATTAATAACATCGAGTCCCCGAGCTGCGAAGGGCCAAGAAGCTACTGACTGATGCAAATCTTTAGGGGGTACATGTATGACGTCGCCATGTATTTGACATTCATGACACTGCTTTGCATAGTCAATTACATATTTGAACATTGTAGGCTAGTAATACCCCATTCGACGCACCCGATGAAATAAATTTCTAGCGGCCTGATGAGCCCCGAATTCCCCTGAATGTGTTTCGTGCGATATCTAATTCACCTATTTCGTATCTAAGAATCTCAACAGCACCTCATTATAGGACTTTCTGTAAAGCTCTTCATTACACATAATAAATTTCTGCGCCCTTTGCTTTATTTGTAACTTTTACACTGGATCCTCTGGCAAGATATTATATTTGAGATAATCCACAAAAGGCTGACGCTAATCATCAATTGTAATCTCCAAACATGACACAGGAAATGCTTCAGCAAACTCAACATCTTCAGTAGGTGGCAAAAACCTTCTTTCTTTGATTGTTATTGAAAGAGGGCTTTGATTAGCACAAGCCAAGGCTGCAGCCAAAATAGCCAAGGTGTCTGTCCTTGCGTTCTCCAATCTTGGTACATGCTTGATTTTAACATCCTAAAATTGCTCCAACAACTATTGTGCTTGGCTGTAATACAAGAGGAGCTCTTGCTTCCTTATTTCGAACTTTGTCGTAAGCTGGTTTATCACTAGCTTAGAATCACCAAAAATTTGTAGCGCTCTTATCTTCATTTCCTGAGCTATTTCCATCCCTATAATAAGAGCTTAATATTCGACTTCGTTATTAGTGCATGCTGCACCTAATGTGAAGGAATATGGTAGCAGGTTGCCTTGAGGATTGATAAATATCACTCCAACACCTATTCATGAAGTCCTAGCAGCACCGTCGAAGTACATCTGCCACAGACCAGTCAATTCTGTCATCATTACTTGCTCATCTGAAAGTCATCACTAATCTCCTCATTATCCAATACAGGGTGGGCTGCCAAGAAATCTGTTACTGCTTGTCCCTTTACCGCCTTTGCTGGTTCATAAGTGATCATATATTCTGACAGTAAGAGCATCCATTTAGCCAGTCTCCCCAATAGCATTGGTCTTGTCATCAAGAACTTCAAAGGATCCACACACGAGATCAAGATTATATCATGGGAGAGACTATAATGTCTCAATTTTTGCACCGCAAAAATCAGAGCTAAACATACTTTCTCGATGGGCGAATAGTTGCATTTAGCTCCTATCAAAGTTCTACTCAGATAATACAACACGATCTCCTTCCCTTGCTCATTTTTTTGCGCTAACAAGGTTCCCAATGAATTCTCTGCTGTAGAAATATAAAGAATGAGGGGTTTACCTTTCACATGTGCCGCTAGTACTGGTGGTTGTTTCAACAGTTCTTTGATTGAATTGAATGCATTTTGGCATGATTGGTCCCACACAAACTCCGCTCCTTTTTTCATTAGATGGGAAAACGGCTGACATCTTCCTGCGAGATTAGAAATGAAGCGATGAATATATGCCAACTTTCCCTGCAAACTCTTTAATTATTTTAGTGTTCTTGGAGGCGGGATTTCTGAATACCTCTGATCTTTCCTGGATCAACTTCAAATCCCCGATGCCTGACAAAAAAACTGAGGAATTTTCCCGACGAAACACCGAACTCGCATTTAGACAGATTAATTTTCAGTTGCTTCTTTCTGAGCTGACAAAATACTGAGACCAGATGTGCAAAATGTTCCTCATGGTCATTTGACCTAACCACCAAATCATCCACGTAACATTCGACGTGTTTATCCATCATGTCATGGAATATATTCTGCATCACCCTCTGATATGTTGCGCTAACATTCTTGAGTCCAAATGGCATAACCTTGTAACAGTAAATTCCCAGTGACGTTTTGAATGTCGTGGCTTCCTCATTTTTCGGGGCCATTCTTATCTAGTTATACCTAGCGTAACCATCCATAAAGGACATAACAGCGTACTTAGTCGTACTGTCAATTAATAGCTCGGTGATCGATAATGGAAAATCATCCTTCAGGCATGCTTCATTTAAGTCTCTAAAGTCGATGCATACTCTGATTTGTCCGCTCTTCTTTTTCACCGGGACAATATTTGATATCCATTTAGGATACTTGACTTCTCTAATAAACCCAACTTTAATTAGCTTATTCACTTCTTCTTCAATCAAAGGGATCAGCTCTGGGTGGAATCATCGCTGCGCTTGTTTAACCGGCCTCTTGTCTTTAGAAATATTTAACCAATGTATCGCCACTGATGGTTCTAGACCAGGCATTTCAGCATACGTCCAGGCAAACACATCTTTGTTTTCTTTCAACAATTTAATATACCGGTTAGCTACTTGTTCAGAAAGACTGACGCTTATGAACGTATTCCAGGGTTCTTCTTCTGTCCCTAGATTTACTTCTCGCAAACTGTCGATCGTCGGTTGCCCCCGTCCTTTATCTGCTTCAGAGCCACCTCAGGATATTTGATTATATCAACTTCTATCTCTTCTACTGATTTTACAGTAATCATGTTTACTAAAGATTCTCCTCCCAATCCGTGGAACTTTTCTCGTTTCTTTTCATTGACCCCGATTGGGATTAAGATACCTTTTCCATTGTTTAAGCTAGTCGGTTCTTCCCAATCAAAGCCCATGCTCTTCATTATCCTTTTGCTAGTAAAGTTGTATCTTTCCAAATCTTCAGGTGTTAACTTCACAAAGTTCATCTCATTATCTATCTTCTCTTCTATCTCTGCCTCTGACACTGCGTAGAATTCGATAGGTTCAGGGTTTTTCATACTGGCCTCAATGTGGAACCTCTTAGGCATAACTGGGAATGGTTTCTTTCTTTCAACTTACAATAGTGGCATTATGTAATTTGATTGCAAAATTTCTAACTGCTTGGGCGATAATAATGTCAGTGGAGGCTACCCTGGTTGTCTCAGATGTCTTGGTACGGAATAAAATTTCTACTTCACATTCTCTTTCTCGAATAATTCTATCTTCGCAACCCCATTCTGCATTGCGCTTGTTTCGCCTTTCGTTGTTTCATCATCATTGCTTCTCTTTTTATTTACTATGGCAAACTCATCATAATAGCTGGCGTCGGTGAAGAAAGACTCTGCTTTTGTATGCAGTTTTGCATCAGCCATCACCTTACATTGAATCTCATCTTTACAGTTCTTAAAGCATTGATGGAGAGTCGATGGTACGATGTTGTATTGGTGCATCCAGGGTCTTCCCAAAAGGAGATTATATGTTGTTACTGCGTTGATGATGTGACAAACAACGTCTATCGTCAACTCCCCTATTTCCAATGCCAATGTGATCTTGCCGAGTACTCGTTGTCCCTCTTGATTGAACCCTTGTATCATTATCCCACTAGGGCGCAAATGAGAACGACGATATCCCAAATCATTTAGCATTATTAGTGGTAACAAATTCACCGCGGTCCCATTATCTAGTATTATTCGTTTCACTTGTTTACCACCGACATGGCCCACAACCATTAGCGATCTGTTATATTCTTTGCCACAAATTAAATCATCATTGGAGAAGGAAATGAATGGCATGCAATTATTCCGCTCTTCATGCTTTATCTTTGTGATTATCAGATAATGCCTGAATGAGACTATATCGAGAATCTTTCGACAATCGTAGTGCGTCATACAGACTCAGTCGAGCTGGTATGCCTTTCAGATGACTCACCGCATCGTATGTTACCCTCTCAACTTTAGTCTTTCCCTTTTCTCTAATATTGTCATGGCATTCTTTAGATATTTCTTTTCTCATTACCTCGACATTCTGTTTATGAGGACTCTTTATCCTTTTACCCGAGCGTAATGTGACCACTGCGGCTTGCCTGTCCACCTCAACGAACGACTATCGTCTGTTTTTCTTACCAGTAGTTTCTTGAATAATTGATGCACTCGTTGTCAGATTATTACACTTATGTCTGTCAGAGATCAACAATAGAACTTAATTAGCATTTATTCACTAATATATTCTATCCCGTAGATGAAAGGAAGGATGTTTCCACTGAGAGTCACCATTTGGGCGCCTTATAGGACACCAAACAATGATGAAATTTTCTAAGTCAGTATTAAGCAAGATAAAAGATTCCCAGCAGAGTCGCCATTTTGTTTCGACCAGAAATGAAAAGCATTTGATTTGGGGAATTATCTCACACAATATTAATAAAAGATAGAACAAAGAGAATAATCTTCAATTTCATTTATTCTGAGTTCCTTTACATCCTTTTGATACTTTGATTCCAGGATAGAATCTTAGAAAATACAAAATGCAAGTATTGAATTGGCTCAAATGTAAATTTCGACAACATTCCGGCTCAAATCAGTCACTTCTCCAGAGGAGATGAGTTGTGCGGGCTTTCCATGCATTTCGACCCTCATTGACATGATGGAGGAGTGCCAAAATCCCTTTGAAACATCTGAACCGGCACGAAAACCTGAAAAATGTGCAGCATGTTGCTGCCTCAAATAGGAGTTGCGCGGACCAAGGAGTTGCGTGGGTCCGTGCAACTCGCATGGAGTTGCGCAGCCTAGCCCTTCTACACTCTATTTCACTCTATTTGTCCCCAATACTTGTCAGAGGCACTGGTCTTCTGGATATCTCATGCTCCAAATGAGGGGGGTAGGAGAGTATTTATTGGATTTCACACATGTGAGCCCTCGAATCCTGTGTCATGGACCCCACTTTGCATTCTCAATCTGTCCCTCTCTAGAGTGAGTTGTGCAGCCTAACATAACTAATGCCGAGTTGAGCAGACACGCACAACTCAGCTCTCGCGCAACAAGGTTCCCACGCAACTCGAGCTCCATGCAACATGTTTCCCGCGCAACTCAGCTGCCTTTCACTTTTATCCTTCATTTCTTTCACCAATTTTACTCCTTGAAGCTTCTCATCTTAACCAAAATTTATACCTCAACAATCATCCTGGGCAGTGAGTCGAAGATCGCAAACAAAGGAGTAGATGTTATATTGAAGGGTAGAATGGTAGAAGGTTTCAATATCCATGTACAGGATTTCTCTTAGAAACCTCTGAGCCTGATCGGTAGCAAGCATAGGGTTAAAAGCCATTGAGGGAAAGAGTGCTTGAAGAAGAAAGAAGTGAAATTAGATGTGTAATAGAAAAAGCATTTACGATTCCTTAAAATAGGTGTCCAAGATGCATAATTACACCAAGGCATCGTGTTGGTTAAAATGTTTTCATTAATGATGTGAAAAGGTTCCTAGGGAGAGGAAACGAATGGGTGCACAACTAATCATGCATTGTTCATCATTAATACAGCCATGAATCTAGAAAAAAAGTTTAAGTACTAGAGAATAAAACATAAAGAGGAAGTTATCTTATCAATTGTATTAAAGATGAAAAATTATATGATCAATATGTTGGGTGCCTTGCACAAAACCTTAGGATCTAGCCTCTCAAAAGAAACCATAATTATGGGATAATAAAGCACTGAAATAAATCAAAGCATAAACCACACGACACCAGGGAATTTTACATGGAAAACCCTCAAAGATGTAAAAACCACAGGACCTCGTCCAGATCAACAATCCACTATAAAGAAGAACGTTACAACCGATCACAAGCACATACCGCTTAAATCAAACCTTCTTCACTCACGCAGGAGTGGATAAACAATAAGAGAATAAAGAGAAAAATGGAGAGATCTCACCTATCACGAGGATGTAGAAGCGCTGAGACATGGACTGTGAAGTAGATCACCTCTACGAGCAGAATCTCCCTTCCACAAGCTTCCTCTCTCTCTTTCTCTCTTTATCTCATACCTTTGATACCCCTAAGCCCTTCTAGAAAACCTTTAGGAAACCTTAGAATACTATGGAATACACCCCAATCCCGCATATACCCTTTTATATAAGAATAGAAAGAGGTAGAATCAAAATAGGAAACAAAATTCACAGAATCTGCGTTTCCGCAATCGCATCTGTGTAACTCTTTAATGATATCGAAGGTCCTTCGATGATATCAAAAACAGACCAAAACTGTCCAGCGACCAGGGGTGAAAAATCTCAAAAATATTTGATGATATCGAAGCTAGTTCGATTTCATTGAACCCAGTAATGAGGAGAAAATCTCCATTAAATCTCTCCCTTTTCAACTCAAGAGGAATTTACCTTCTTCAAGCTAGTTTGGTTTCTACAAACCTCAAACTTGCCCTTAAGCAAAGCCTTGGTCATCATGTCTGACCCATTATCGTCCATGTGGACCTTCTCAAGCTGTAACACCTTCTGTTCCAAAGTATCCCTAATCTAGTGATACCGAATCTCTATGTGCTTCAACTTGGAGTGCTGACTTGGAATCTTGCTCATGTGTATAGCACTTTGACTATCGCAATAGACCATATGTTGCTCCTGCTTCAGGCTAAGTTCCTATAAGAACTTCTTCATCCAAAGCATCTCTTTACATGCTTCTATGACTGCAATGTACTCGGCCTCTATCGTCAATAATGTTACGACCTTCTGTAACTTGCTCTACCAAGAGACCGCTCTCTCGGCAAACGGGAACATCAACTCCGGTGTCGACTTCCTGGAGTCTATGTCCCTGCCATATCTATATCTGTGTAGCACTCTAACATAAGTTTTCTATCACTATAGCATAAGCTCAACCTGGATGAGCCTCTTAGATACCGCAGTATTCACTTCACCGCTGCCCAATGTTCTTTACTAGGATTAGCAAGATAGCAGCTGACAACACCAATCGCATATGCTATGTCTGGGCACGTACACACCATAGCATACATCAAACTTCCTACTATTGATGCATAGGGTATCTTCTACATCTCATCCACCTCTGCCTTCGTCTTGGGACACTACCTGTCGCTCAATCTGAAGTGACCATCCAGTGGAGTACTGACCGGCTTCGCTGCATTCATATTGAATCACTCTAAAACTTTCTTAATATACTGCTCTTGTGACAGCCAAAGCTTCCTGCTGCTTTTGTCATGGGTTATCTCCATTTTTAAGATCTGTTTAGTCAGGCCCAAGTCTTTCATCGCAAACGACTTGCCCAACTCCTGTTTCAGCCTGTCGATCTTCTTTATGTCTTTTTCCATGATGAACATGTCATCAACGTATAACAGTAGAACTAAGAAATCACCATCTGAGAACTTGCGCGTGAACACATAGTGGTCCGACTCCGTTCTGTCGTACCCATGCTTCAACATAAACGAGTTGAACTTCTTGTACCATTATCGTGGAGCATGTTTCAGCCCATACAAGGTCTTCCTTGCCCTTGACTTCGAACCCCTCTGGTTGGTGCATATAGATCTCTTTTTCCAAGTCATCATGAAGAAAGGTAGTTTTAACATCTAAATGCTCTATCTACAGATCCATGATAGCCGCTAACCCAAGCAACACCTGTATGGTGTCATCTTTACCACTGGTGAGAATATCTCCTCGAAGTCTATACATTTCCTCTGACCGAACCCTTTCACCACAAGTCTGGCCTTTAACCTCATCTGTGAATTCTTCTACTCAATCTTCTTTCCAAACACCTACTTGTTGCTTAGAGCTTTCTTGCCCCTAGGCAATTTCACCATGTCATAGGTATGGTTCTTATGTAAGGATTTCATCTCCTCTTGCATAGCTTTTAACCACTCCCCCTTATGCTCATCAGCTAGGACCTCAAAATAATCTTCTTGCTCTCCCCCATCAGTGAGCATAATGTACTCATGCGATGAGTACCTCTTAGATGGCAGTCTATCCCTAGATGACCTCCTCACCTGTGACTCAACAGGTGGATCAAGTGAGGGCTGCTTCCCTGGTCCATCTTCTGAAGGAACACCCTCATCCTCTGCACCTTGCTGTATTCCCCCGTTATCAGGTACCATGGGAGGAATAATCGGATCCATGTCCTCTAACTTACCTGAACTAAGCTGATTCTTCTCTGGCTTACCAATGTCTTCTATACACTGATCTTCAAAGAAAACCACATCTCTGCTCTTGACGAGCTTCTTCTCAATCGGATCCTACAATCTGTAACCGAACTTTTCATCATCGTACCCCAAGAACACACACTACCTGATCTTCATATCGAGCTTGGACCTCTCACCCTTTAGTACGTGAATGGATGCCCTTCATCCAAACACCCTAAGATGACTGTAAAATGGATCCTGTCCAGTCCACACCTTCTCAGGCACTTCTCCATTCAACGGGGCTGATGGAGACCTATTTATCAGATATACTGTTGTGTGCATTGCTTCTCCCCAGAACGTCTTAGGCAATTTTACATGGGATAACATGCATCTGATTCTCTCTACAATGGTTCGATTCATTCGCTCAGCTATACCATTATGCTGGAGGGTCTTGGGAACCGTCTGTTTATGTCGTATACCCAGGGACTTACAATACTCATGAAAGTCGCCAATGTATTCACCACCATTGTCGGTGCGGATTCACTTCAATGATCTACCTGTCTCTCTCTCTCGACCATCGCATGAAATAATTTAAACACACCAAAGACCTCATCCTTGGATTTCAAAGCATAAACCTAAACCCTCCTAGATGCATCATCTATAAAAGTGACAAAATACAATGCCCCACCCAAGATTTTTGTCCTCATAGGACCATTAACATCAGAATAAACCAAATCTAATGCATGCACTTTATTAACATGAGAAGCATTTTTAACAAATGAAACTCTATGTTGTTTCTCTGATAAACAATCAATACAGATTTTAAGAGGTGTACCTATCACGTCTGGAAGGAACTGCTTCCTCGCTAGTACTTGAAGTACTTTTTCACTCATGTAGCCTAGACGCCTGTGCCACATGTCAATAGCTGAATCTTCTGCTGCGTTCAACCCACCCTTGCACATACTGACACATACCTTGTAAAGGGTGCAACACTTCTTTCCTCTGGCCGCGATCAATGAACCCTTGATGAGCTTCCAGCAACCACCAACAAATCAGCTTTCATAGCCATTATCATCCAACCTTCCCGTTGATATTAAGTTGAGGCAAAGGTCTAGGATATGCCTCACATCCCTGAGAACTAATGTGCATCCCACATCGGTCTTCACACAAATATCACCGACCCCTACGATCTTCAATACTCCAGAATTTTCCATCTTCACGGTCTCATAGTCACCTGACTTTTAGCTTGTGAAAAATTCCCTGCATGGAGTCGCATGAAATGAGGCTCCTGAGTCTATCACCCAGTCGGTGTCCTAACTCGTAGCTGTGAGACATATCTCGTGATCTGCTAAAAGAATTACTACAACGTCGCTATCTGAAGCGACCGCAGTGAAATCTGATTCATCTTCCTTCTCCTTTCCTTTTCTTTTCTTGTCGTTCTTCTTACCACGACATTCATGCTTGTAGTGGCTTTTCTTGCCACAATTCTAACGTTCAACATCTTTCCTAGTACTCGAATTGCCTCTTAATTTATCTCGGGCCTTCCCACCCTTTCTGTTCTTTTCTCTCACCGTTCTTATGTTATAAGGGCCTCTTGATGAGTAGACCCTCGAGATTTCCTCCCTATCTCATTAAAAAGATAACTAGTTACTTATTCCATGGACATCTTTCCGTTTGGAGCGGAGTTACTTAGAGACAACACCAATGTCTCCCAACTATTAGGCAATGAACTAAGCAATAGTAAAGCCTGCAATTCATTATCCAGGACCATCTTCATAGCGAAGAGCTGGTTCACTATATTGTTGACCTCATTTATGTACTCGGCCATAGAACCACCATCTTTGAACTTGAGATTCAAAAGTCGCCTTATCAGAAAAATCTTATTACCGACTGTCTTCCTCTGATACTGCCCTTGTAATTTCAGTCATAGGCTAGCGGCTGAGGTCTTCGTAGACACATGGTGGAATACGAAATCGTCGAACCATTTTCTAATAAGCCCCACCGCCTTCCGGTCCATCTTCTTCCCATCATCATCTGTCATATCCTTTAACCTTGCTGATATGCCTTGAATTGGAGAGTACAGGTCCTTGCAATAAAGTAAGTCCTCCATCTTAGCCTTCCATATGGTCCAGTTAGAACCATTGAGGTTGATCATCCTTGATGAGCCACCTTCCATAATTCAAAATCGATCATACTCTATTCAATGAACTTAGCTCTGATACCACTTTGTTGGGTGCCTTGCACAAAACCTTAGAATCTAGCCTCCCAAAACAAACCAGAATTATGGGATAATAAAGCAATGAAATAAATCAAAGCATAAACCACACGACACCAGGAAATTTTACGTGGAAAACCCTGAAAGAGGTAAAAACCACGGTACCTCGTACAGATCAACAATCCACTATAAAGCAGAACGTTACAACCGAAGGTCCATAGAATATGTGTTTCCACAATCGCATCTGCGTAACTCTTCGATGATATCGAAGGTCCTTTGATGACAACCTTCGATATAATCTAAGGTCCTTCGATGATATCAAAAACGAACTAAAACTGTCCAGTGACCAGGGGTGAAAAATCCTGAAAATATTCGATGATATCGAAGCTACTTCAATTTCATCGAACCCAGCAATGAGGAGAAAATCCCCATCACAATAAAGGATAGGTACAAAAGCAATTAGAAAGAGAAAGATGAGAAAGCTACAATTTCTTTTTGAACCTTTGACTGCTTGATTTCTTACTGATGAAGAACATCTTTGGTTTTATCTTCAGAATGTCCAATATTGCCAATTAATGTGGTATGTTCTTACATGAAGGCACTCATTTGGTTAATTTCAGCCCTCTAACCTTATTTACGCTCAATTAGAGATTTTTTTTCTTCTTTTAACAATCTTAGTTTATCCTCCATAACTAAGATTTGAGACTCTAAATCAGTCAATGAAGCGTCTGACTCATTTAGGTTGTTGTAGGCCACAACAAGTTGCTTCCTAGCAGCTATGATCATTGTCATCTTAGAGAAGGGGCTGAATACTCAGCTTGAAGTCTGTCGACCATAGTGATTGTATCCTAATATTCGTGAATCAAGATTAAGAATTCATACAGTGAAGGTAGCTTGGCCAATAAATTTTCATCAACTTTGGTATCGTTGAACGAGGTAGTTCAGTGTTTCGATCGATCCAGATGTCATCATGTTAGCGACACTAGATTGAGCGAGAATTCGTAATTCCTCTTGCAGTTGTTGAGTTTTCAATAAAGGTGCAGGAGATTCAGCTACAAGGATGATATGAGAAAAGACTTGGTCAAAGGAAGATAATATATCTTACATAGGGAGCATGTACTTTGAAGAAGACAATGCATGAGAATCATCGGCCAATGGGAGTAGATGAGTGAAGACATCAATCATTTCAATCTTTGTACCTCAACTGGGAGTAGTTTTGACTAGTTGACGTATCTCTTTTTCAAGTATCCATGCTTAATCTGGAGCAATCTGATGCTCATCGACCGCAATAATAGGTTGATCGGTCGGTTTTGAGGAATAAGCAGGCTAAATGGAAGGTAAGGTCGTTGATGTAGTTGCCTCTGTAATTTCTTGATCCTGAGCAGATGTAGGAGATGCAGTTATGGATTGCACAAATATATTGAAGGACTCCATAAGATGGTATATTATTACATTCTCTTGGCATTCATTTCGACCTACGGGTTACAGAATATCACTCGTTTATTTTCTCATAATCAGAAATATCAACTATCTGGGCCAAAGATTGTGCAACGTCAGCAGGAATGTTTGAACTAAAAACATCAGCCTGAAGAGTTAATGTAGCAATTGACTTGTTAGTAGCCAAAGTTCTCTTGTTATTTAGGAAAGAAGAGCATAAAGTCAGTTTAAAGGACTATGTAGTCACTGTAGGAAAAGAAATGGGCGTATTGTTGAAATAACATCCACCAAAATCTGACCGAACAACAACAGTAATGAATCGATCGTCCGCTGGTTAAAAATTGGCAGGGTCGATGACTAAAGCCAAAGCTCAGTTGGAGCGAGGAAATAAGGGGGATTAGGATAATATGACTTAAGATATTGATCGAAAGGAAGATTATGATCATTTAATCTTTCTTGTTTACACATTAATTTATTAAATGGGCTATTAAAATGAGCATCTTTGTGTCTCTTATATGCCTCTTCCATCTCCCAAGAGTATTTAGTAGGAAATACACCCGACCAAAATTTAGTTTTATAATATTTCTCAAAATCTTCAATTGCTTTGGCCAAAGGGGGATACCTAAAGTAGTTTGACTAGGAGTAGGTTGAGGCATTATGAGGGGACCAAGTTCTACAATCTTCGAAATGATTGAAGTGATTGTGAGCACTAGAATTAGAGCAGTAATCAGAGCCATTTTGACTAGACCTATTATAGTGGCTTTCTATCACTTCGGCTCAGGTTGAGCTGATTCGTCCATTTTTATTAAACAAAATGAAGTGACAATCTTTATTGGTGTTGGAGGAAGGACGACCAACGTGATTGAGGGTGCTTTCCTTGAGCATATTTTTCTCTAAATAGGGGGAAAGCATGGTCGACTTCTTAGTGCTTTGCTTATTTTTCTTATCGATTGTATATTTTTCCATCTTTAATGAAGAAGACAACTGGCTAATAATCATTTTGTGAGACTCTCTAATCAGAGTACCATGGTAATTCTACCACTAGAAGCAGAATGGCTCTAGTTGTTGTAGGTGAATGGTGAAGAGAGGAAGTATAAAGAGTGAACCGAGAGACTCAAATCCTTTATGAAGAGTTTGAAAGATGGTAATTGAATATGCAATTGATTGATGAGTCGGTGATTGGTTATAAGTTTGGTGAAAGAAAGGAAAATGGATACCTTGAGCCAAATTGAATTGGCGTGCAATGAGATTGGGGCAATATTGTTTAATGCCTTCCTTAGCATTAAAGCTAGTATCGATGGTGCCACCATATGGTAAGTCCTAGCAGATCAGGTAGCTTTTCAAGGCTGCATCGCTGAGATTTGCCATATTAATATTAGTCGATTCGAATTCTTTAGTAAACTAGATCGGACTGAATTCCCTATCCTTGAAAGGAAAGAAGGTATGACTAGATTTATTGAGGGTAAAAGAAAAAAAAGTTCATACACTCAGTAAAGGAATAATTGAATTTGGAGCAAAGAATATTGCAGTGGCCAAAGGAAGTGAATTCAATATTCCTTAGCATTAAAGCTAGTATCGATGGTGCCACCATATGGTAAGTCCTAGCAGATCAGGTAGCTTTTCAAGGCTGCATCGCTGAGATTTGCCATATTAATATTAGTCGATTTGAATTCTTTAGTAAACTAGATCGGACTGAATTCCCTATCCTTGAAAGGAAAGAAGGTATGACTGGATTTATTGAGGGTAAAAGAAAAAAAAGTTCATACACTTAGTAAAGGAATAATTGAATTTGGAGCAAAGAATGTTGCAGTGGTCAAAGGAAGTGAATTCAATATCCGTTGGGGTGGATTTAATGAGCTTTGTTCTAAAATATTCATAAAACCACATCTGGACAAGCCAGATAGGCCCATCAAATTAGTAGAACTCCTTAGTAGTTGCTTAATATATATTGCAATAAAGATGATTGAGTACGAAAGGGGCACAAGCAAATTGACGACCCCGGGTAAGCGTCTCGACCATGTGAATGTATTGTTTAGTAATTTATAAAGAGCTCACACATAATAAAAAAAACGATAGATCTATATCAACAGAAATGTCATGTGTTATTGTTCATCTACTTCATCTTGAGAGTTGCATCGGAGCACCATGAAAGTATAATACACTCTGTTGGTCTTGCTTAGGAGAACGATAGGATGATGGTTTTTCAGAGCGAAATCCGGATAGATTGGCTCGCCAAAAGGGAAAATGTTAGTAAATACACATATATCTATGATCGATGGACCCTTAGGGCTGTATCCAAAATAGAACGTATTGGTCGATTGACTCCATAAGGTCGACCTAACTGCAAGAAGGAAATATTAGCTGGAAACTCATGCAAAGTGAGTTTAATACATTCATAAATTCCTGCTCATTTCCATGTATCGCTATGTTGTGCTTTCACACGAGCAACCCACTCAGCCCGACCATTCATCGGTTTCGGCCATACTCGTGGAGACTTAACGCATTAGAGGGATTTGGAAAGTCGTCCAATTGAATAATCAAAACTTCATTGGGACATTTCGGGAAGCTTTATTCAATTTTACAAACATGTTTGTAAGTGATCATCAGATGGAAAGCAGGACCAAGTGGTAACACTGAAGTGTCTGGATCAGTTAGAGTTGTACGAGGAGATTATTCATCACCAGATGTGTACACGAGTTGAACCAAGTAGAGCTTAGCACAGCTCAACTCGGCTCGGCCACTAGTTGACAACTCGAGCTCGGATTAACTCGGTCCACGAGCCTGACTGGCCAGCTCGACTCGGTTCGTTCAATAACTCAGGCCAGTTCGAGCTGAGTTCGAGCCAAGATGTGGTATTTTCTTAAACACAAGGAGTGCACCTTCAATTTCTCACAGAATGTAAAACAACAACATCAGTTTACAGGTATTTCATCAAACACTCAGTAGGCAACATAAAAATCAAGATACAAGGGTATTTGTTTCATATCCATACCTTCCTCACCACCTGTAAGACCCGTATCCTAGTCCGTTCTGTTCCGTCGAATCCCGCGATCCTTCCTGTCGAATTTCGGTAACCTGTGACGTATTATTGACGTTGCGATCGACCCTAAGTCGTATGCTGTACATTTGAGTCAGCTTAAATCAAGACTTGTACCTTTGCGACCGCACCGTCGTCGCGGTTCTAACGCCGCATCTCTCGCACCAATCCGATACCCTGGCAGGAAGATGTGAGCCGGCGTTTATTTCGAAGAAAACGCCGCGCGTTTGCAATCCCAAGAGAATCTCTACAATATGTCAAATCAATCCCATCAATCAATCCCATCCATCACCTCATGTCAAGTACAAGCAACCCATGCTTTCTCTCTCCAAAGTCAACCTTTTCTCACCCTCTCTCTTACACACCCATGCTAGTCAAGTACACATCACCCCACCCATCACTCACATCCATCACTCTCTCTCTTTACATCCCATCTCTCCCTCTCTCTTTCTCATTTCTCAACTCAATTCCAAGCAACCTAAGAGAGCTCTCACGTCCAAGCTTCTCCATGTGAGAGAGTGCTTGTGTGTGGCCCACTTTCCCATCCCAAACCCTCCATCCTAGCCTTTCATTCCCCATCTTCCACCGTTAAAGTGAAGCTTAAGGAGATCGACTTTCCATCGGACCGAGAAGATCGACCGGTGGGTGCTTCTATAGGCTAGATTTTTATGTTCTTATGATGGGCCAAGTGAGGCCTACCGATTAATGGTGTGGATCTCACTTTGGACCCTTGATGTGGCTAATGGCCCACCTTGATGCTTAAGATCATTCCATGATGGGGCCATTCTCCATGGACCCCATCATGATGTTTATTTTCTTACATGAATATGGTCATCTAGACCTTCTAGTTTGGTAGAGAAAGGATCTCCACCGTTGATTTTCAATTTGGTGGGCCCATATGCAATGGGACCCACTTGATGTATGATTGGATGCTTGAACGGAGGGCCCATAGTGCCGGGGTCCCTCCATCACACGTGTATATATCTCTCTCTCTCTCCCTCCCTTTCCTTTATTCTTCTTTTCTTGTGATGTTGGTGTGATTGTGTGGCCCGCCCGAATAGACCCCACCATGAGGCTTGTATTTTATGCTAAACCATCTATAGGTGGGACCCACCTTATATGTATTATATCCACAACACTCATCAATTGGTGGCCCACTTAAATAGGGCCCACCTTTTGCATGTGAGAGGCCCACCGTCCAGCGTCAGGGACGCTGGACGTCCATGTGAAAACACAAATATAAGCTTGGTTCCCAAGCTTCTTGGTGGCCAACTCATATAGGCCTCATCTTGATGTATGCTTCAAATCCAAGTCGTCCATCTCATTCTTCAGATTATTTTAGGCGTTGAGCCGAAAAATGGGACTGATCTAACTTTCTAGCGGGCCACACCCTTGAAAATAGTAATTCCTACCGTTGAAACTCACTTTAATTTTTCTACATGCCCAAAAATGCCCAATATTGGACTTGATGGATTTGTTATACATGGTAGAATCCATCGGAGGACCCGGATTCAGCAGATGTGGGCCCTACCTCTGAAAAACCACAACATGTAGGGTTTTCAAAAAAAAAAAAAAAAAAAAAAATCAAACAGCAGCGTTGCTGCTGCCACTGGTGTCAGACGCTGACACCGCCTGGCGCGGGCGAGCGGACAGCAGGGTCCCACGGCTCCAGCCGTGGGCCCCACCTTGATGTTTATATGTCATCTAAGCCGTCCATATGGTGGGCCATTAGGGCGGGGAGCCCCCCTCCAAATTTCAGCTTCTTCCAAGACTCAAGTGGCCCACATCATGGGAAACAATGCGATTGAACGTCTGCCCTTTGAAGACTTTATCCGGGCCACAAAAGTTTTGGATCAATCTGAAATTTGTTTTTCCTCTTCGTCCAGGTCCATGTGACTACATGGACAGATTGGATGGGGAACAAACATTACGGTGGGCCCCACGTGGGACCCACAATGATGCATATATTTTATTCATACCGTCCACTGCCAGGCAGTGGACGGTTGGAGCACACAGGTGGTGTAGGCGGACGGTGGGACCTCTTCATGTGTTTTATTCTCACTGTCCCATGACAGTGGGGTCCATCTTGATGCATGTGCTGCATCCAAGCTGCCCAATCACTTTAGAAGCCTATTTTAAGGCTTGAGACTAAAAATAAGATAGACCTGCAGTTCAAATGGACCCCACCCTGGCATATGTTTGGGGCCCATCTTGATTTACTTATGGCCGTCCATTAAGGCTCACCTTGTTATATATCTAGGGCCCATATGATTAGGCCCATTTGGTATGCATAAGGGCCCTATGATTAGGCCCATTTGGTATGCATAAGGCCCCATATGATTAGACCCATTTGGCATGCATAAAGGCCCATGGGGTATGGCCCATTGCAACGTACATAAGGCCCGTTGGTGGGGGCCCATTAATGCGGCCCATTTGATGAATGTAAGGCCCTTGTGATACGGCCCATTTGATGTGTCTAAGGCCCATGGGTCGAGGCCCAATGGGATGTCCTTAGGGTCCATTGCAATGTGTGATTCCATATGGTTTGTGTAATGGTATTTTATGGCGAGCCATGCCTTGGGAGCGATGTTGGTTTGACGTCCACATTATAAATACAATGTTGGTTAAATGTCCGCATTGTAACTCTCCTTAAGGCCCATTGATAGGCCCATACTTGTTGATAGTTCCTTACTTTATAACATGCTTAGTATAGCTCCATGATACATGCCCATATGCATCATATGTATGCTTGATATGAGGAATGCTTGATCATAGCATAAGCCGTTGGGCTGAGACATTTACGGGACTCCTTATGAGACGGAGTGCCCCCACATGAGTGCGTGGTACGCACAGGATTACTGCATGATTTGACGATTTGACTCATGCATTTCGCATTGTGTGACTTGATCACTGCTTGCATGCCCTAGCGACATCAGGGTCATGGCTCCACAGACACATCGTGGATGGCCGTATCGGATACCGGAAATATTGGCTCTAGCATTATGGGCACTTAGGATGTCCTTGGGTGAAAGTCCCAGAACCTTTTTGGTACCAGGAGATGCTCCAACGTCTAGACCAAGTGGATACACGAGCGCCCGAGTGCCGAATACCAGTAAGCCGCGTCTCCCACTGTATCGTGGTCGGTTGGAAGGGGGTGTGGCCTTATCCGCCCGAGTGAGGGGGCTATAAGCTAGGCTGAGTTTGACCAGCTCGCAAATGAGTCCGCTATCGACGAGCCGGGTAGATATTGGCAGACTACTGGTCAGGCGGATAGTGTGGTCTCTTCCACTTGCTTGACTGTGCAGCTAGGGAGGAGGCAGTCAGTGTGAGGTGTATTAGACCCCGGTGATATCCAGAGAGGAACTGTACTGATATGTGTACTTGATGAGGACTGACATGCTTGCTTTACATCTCGCATATGACATTTGGCTACATAGGCCTCGCATCGTATGGCCTTGGTATGGCCGATAGCATTCATGTCTTGCATCATATAGCGTTGGTACAGCTGATAGCATTCATGGACTTATCGCATATTTCTGCATTACTCTGATATTGTACACTTGGCGCTGGCCTTGCACACACACTTACACCACCCTCTAAGCTTTTGTAAGCTTATGCACGACCGTTGCGTGCAGGTGATGTTGGATCGTAGCAGCGCTGAGGCAGGAGTGCACATCAGTTTAGTTTGGAGCCTTTTGATCACCTTGTATTTCCCTTTCTGCATTGTACTTAAAGTTTTTGATATAGTGGATATGTGGTGATGTTTTTTTGTGACTTGGTTATACCCCATTATAAAAAAATCATACTGAAAATCCTCCTTATAGGATCTCAAGATTGAAATTTGGCATATGAGTGCTAGGAGTTGAGAATAGGGCACTGCGGAGGTTGTCGGCACCAGATTCGGCGATCGGGAATTTTGTGAGCCCATTTTCTAATTTTGGGGCATGACAGAAGTTGGTATCAGAGCATAACTTGGGAATACTCGAAGATCACATCACATATCTACTATGATATTAGAATGAATAGGTTCCAAGTCGGAATAACTTCACGATTTTTCGACTTAGACCCTTAACCTTCATGCCTTCGAGAATTCTCAAGGTGATAGACCCTTGTTCCTTCTGTAGGACAAATGGCTAGAAGATCGACCCAAACGAATCCCCCTCCTCCACTGCGACTCCCGCTCCTCCACCAGCTGTTGCTCCCGCTCTACCACCGGTGACTCCCGTCCACCACCGGATATTCTTGATTTTCAGCTGAGGATGCCACTCCTTTACACGAGGCCAGTGCGGATCCGGTACTTGTGAGTGCCACCTAGGTGCAGTAGATGCTTTAGGCGATGACCGCTATTCTTCAGGGGCAGAGTAGGCATCCCACTGTTACACCAGCCAAGGCCGAGCAGGAGCGTGCGAGCGCCCTTCTCAAGGACTTCCGACAGCACGATCCTCCGCGTTTTAGGGGCGAGCCTGACCCTACTGCAGTAGAGATATGGTGCTCCGAGGTGGAGAAGATATTTGACACCATGAGATGTACGACCCAGCAGCGAGTCCCATTAGCTGTATTCCTTCTCCAGGGTGAGGCTCAGCATTGGTGGGCATCTATAGCCCGATCGGTAGCGGCCAATTTTGTGTGAACCTGGGAGGACTTTGTGGACCGGTTTGACCGGAAGTTCTTTCCCGAGCATGTGCGACAGCAGCGCGCATTAGAGTTTGAGACTCTGGTCCAGGAGGACATGACTGTGTCCCAGTATGAGGCACATTTCGTCGCACTATCGAGATTTGTGACGTACCTTATTGATGATGAGAGGCGGAAGGCCCGCCGTTTTGAGAACGGTTTGCGTCCTGCCCTCAGAAGTCGTGTGATTGGACACATGCTTGACTTTTGAGCGGATTGTGGAGAGGGCCCGGTTATGAGTCGGATTGGGCGGTTTGCGAGAGCCCGTGACCGGAGGAGATCATAAGAGGAAGGCGCCCTCTGGTAGTTCCCAGCGATAGCAACATCATTCACAGCAGCAACACACGACCCGTCCAGCACCAGCAGTACCCCCAACACCACCTTCGGGACCATTTACCGTACTTGCTTTGGGTGCGGTAGGGCCGGGACATCGCGTGCGGGGTAAGGCCAACGGTGCAGGCCAGGACACCGCAGACCCCATCGCAGCAGCACAGCGGCGGCGGCCCACATCACCGGCCTCGGGGCCTCCCCACAGCGAGGCGAGATCGAGCCGCCACGGCGGCAGTGCTCGGCATCGCGAGAGACCTCGAGAGGACTGCACCTCCCAGCGAGCTCGGGGTAGATTTTATGCGCGCCGGACCCTCGATCATCGGGAGGGGTCGTCGAGGGTACTCTCCTGTTTTCGCATGCATTGCACGTGTATTATTTGACTCGGTGCATCTCATTCCTTTGTGGCCGGATTTTTGTCGATCGACCGGTTTGCCGATGTACTCGTGAGGGTTTGTCGATGTCGACGCCCTTAGGGAAGACTGCAATATTAGACCGATTTTGCTCGTCTTGCCCGTTCGATTGGGGATATCTTTTTGCTGCGGACCTATTCGTATTGCCGATGTCCGATTTTGATGTTATCTTGGGCATGGATTGGCTCGCCGAGTATCATGCCGTATTGGTCGCTGCGAGGTCGATCACGTTTTATATACCGGCGTGCGAGTTCCGGTTGTTGCGAGCCCGAGGAGAGCCGCTTTCTTATGCATTATCGTGTGCGTTGAGGAACCAGCTTTGAGTATCGAGCAATGCCGGTTGTTTGTGGTTTTCCCGATGTATTTCGGAGATTCCGGGGTTACCACCTCGTCGGCGATTCAGATTGATCTTGTGCTTGGTAATGCGCCTATTTCAAAGGCCCCGTATCGTATGGCACCGTTGGAGTTACGGAAACTATAAGCAGTTGGACGAATTGCGCGAGTTAGGCTTTATCCGTCCGAGCGGTTCACCGTGGGCACCAGTCCTCTTCGTGAAGAAGAAGGATGGCTCGTTGAGGCTTTGCATAGATTACCACGAGCTCAACAAGGTCACAATCAAGAATAAGTACCCGCTTGAGGATCGATGATTTGTTTGATCACGCAGGAGGCGCAGTTCTTTTCGAAGATAGACTTGCGGTCCGGTTATCATCGAGTTCGGGTTCGAGATGAGAATATCCCGAAGACAACCTTTAGGACTCGCTATGGTCATTTTGAGTTCAGTCATGTCCTTGACGACCAATGCGCCCGGATGTTCATGCGATTGATGAACGAGGTCTTCCGTCCGTATCTCGACCAGTTTGTTATGATGTTCATCGACGACATTCTGATCTATTCGAGGACCCGTGAGGAGCATGAGCGGCATCTGGAGATTACATTGCAGACCCTCCGTGCACACCAGCTTTACGTGAAGCTGGAGAAGTGCGAGTTCTGGCCGGAGGAGGTAAAGTTCCTCGGTCATGTAGTGACGAAGTAGGGTATCGCCGTGGACTCCTCGAAGATTGATGCCGTGCGTCAGTGGGGCCAGCCCACGAACGCATCCGAGATCCGTAGTTTTCTTGGTTTAGCGGGCTACTACCGACGTTTTATTGAGGGATTCTCTCGCATTGCAGCCCCGTTGACCAGGTTGACCCGGAAGGGTGCCGAGTTCGTGTGGAGCGATGCTTGTGAGCAGGCATTTATGGAGCTGAAGGACCGTCTCACGTCTGCTCCTGTCCTCACTCTTCCCTCTGGGAGTGATGGATTTGTTGTATTTACCGATGCCTCGCGAGTTGGTTTGGGTGCTGTCCTGATGCAGCACGGGAAACCGGTGGCTTATGCGTCTCGTCAGCTCAAGGTCCATGAGCTGAACTACCCTACGCATGATTTGGAGCTGGCAGCAGTGGTCTTCGCACTGAAGGTGTGGAGACACTATCTTTATGGGGTGAGGTTCGAGCTCTTCTCCGACCACAAGAGCTTGAAGTATTTGTTCTCTCAGTCCGAGCTGAACATGAGGCAGAGGCGTTGGATGGAGCTCCTGAAGGACTGATTTTGATCTCCAGTACCACCCAGGCAAGGCGAACGTGGTGGCGGATGCTCTCAGCCGTCAGCCACGAGGCCTAGTGGCGCACATGATGATTCAGGAGTGGAGGATGCTCGAGGATATAACAGAGTACGACTTCGAGTTTGGTCTACAGTCTTCTATCGTTCAGCTATCGAGCCTGTTGATTCAACTCTCTCTTGTCGCAAGAGTGATCGAGGCTTAGCAGACAGACGAGTCATTACAGGATTATCGAGCAGAGGCAGCATCTGGTCGGAGTGGCAGATTGGTTACGATGGTGGACTTCGCTCAGAGGTCGGTTATGTGTCCTGGATATTCTGAGTTACGCCGAGATCTTATGCCGAGGCACATCGATCGTGATTCTCTATCCACCACTGGCTCGACGAAGATGTATCGCGATATGAGGCGTCGGTATTTTTGGGCGGGGATGAAGCACCAGATAGCCAGTTTTGTGGCCGAGTATGACACATGCCGGCGTGTCAAGGCCGATCATCAGAGACCCCCTGGTCTATTGCAGCCATTGAGCGTCCCGATGTGGAAGTGGGAGCACATATCTACCGATTTTGTCATGGGTTTGCCGAGGACTCAGCGTGGTCATGACGCTATCTGGGTTGTCGTGGACCGTCTGACGAAGTCGGCACACTTTCTTGCAATTCGTGAGACTTGGCATACGGACCGGCTCGCCAAGATGTTTGTTGATGAGATCGTGAGACTACACGGTGTTCCTGTCTCGATCGTTTCAGACCGAGACCCGAGGTTCACATCTCAGTTTTGGAGGAGATTTCAGAGAGCGATGGGAACTAATTTGTAGCTCAGCACCGTGTATCATCCGCAGACCGATGGCCAGACCGAGAGGGTCAACCAGATCCTTGAGGATATGCTTCGGGCCTGCGCAATTGATTTCTCGGGTAGTTGGGACGAGCACCTGCGATTGGCTGAGTTCGCGTACAACAACAGCTATCAGGCGACCATTGGCATGGCTCCTTTTGAGGCATTATATGGCAGACCGTGCAGATCTCCGAGTTGTTGGACCGAGGTTGGAGAGCGGCGTCTCTTAGGTCCTGAGCTTGTGTTGCAGACATCAGAGGTTATCGACATCATTAGGCAGAGGATGCGCACAGCTTAGAGCCGGCAGAAGAGTTTTGCTGACCGTCGGCGTCGTCCCTTGGAGTTTACCGTTGGGGACCATGTGTATCTCAAGGTCTCACCCATGAAGGGTGTGGTTCGTTTTGGAGCGAAGAGCAAGCTTACCCCGAGATTTATAGGGCCTTTCGAGATCACCGGGCGCATCGGCGCCGTGGCCTATCGGCTTGCCTTGCCATCTCAGTTGTCTGGCGTCCACAACGTTTTCCACGTCTCTATGTTGAGGAAGTGTGGGTCAGACATCGTGCCTGTTATTGATTGGCAGCCGTTGGAGGTTCGTGAGGACGCTTCTTACATTGAGCAGCCAGTTCGTATCCTCGATCGGAAGGAGCAGGTCCTGCGGACCAAGGTCATTCCCCTGGTGAAAGTGCAGTGGAGCCATCATAGTGTGGATGAGGCGTCTTGGGAGCGCGAGGCGGAGATTCGAGAGCGTTATCCCCATCTTTTCGATGTTTGATTGTATGATGTATGTGTTTTGATTATATATGATGTTATATTTCCTATTCTCTTATGAGTTATGTTGAGTTGTGATGGTAGTGCAAATTTCGAGGACGAAATTTCTTATTAGGTGGGGAGAGCTGTAAGACCCGTATCCTAGTCCGTTCTGTTCCGTCGAATCCCGCGATCCTTCCTGTCGAATTTCGACAACCTGTGACGTATTATTGACGTTGCGATCGACCCTAAGTCGTATGCTGTACATTTGAGTCGGCTTAAATCAAGACTTGTACCTTTGCGACCGCACCGTCGTCGCGGTTCTAACGCCGCATCTCTCGCACCAATCCGATACCCTGGCAGGAAGATGTGAGCCGGCGTTTATTTCGAAGAAAACGCCGCGCGTTTGCAATCCCAAGAGAATCTCTACAATATGTCAAATCAATCCCATCAATCAATCCCATCCATCACCTCATGTCAAGTACAAGCAACCCATGCTTTCTCTCTCCAAAGTCAACCTTTTCTCACCCTCTCTCTTACACACCCATGCTAGTCAAGTACACATCACCCCACCCATCACTCACATCCATCACTCTCTCTCTTTACATCCCATCTCTCCCTCTCTCTTTCTCATTTCTCAACTCAATTCCAAGCAACCTAAGAGAGCTCTCACGTCCAAGCTTCTCCATGTGAGAGAGTGCTTGTGTGTGGCCCACTTTCCCATCCCAAACCCTCCATCCTAGCCTTTCATTCCCCATCTTCCACCGTTAAAGTGAAGCTTAAGGAGATGACTTTCCATTGGACCGAGAAGATCGACCGGTGGGTGCTTCTATAGGCTAGATTTTTATGTTCTTATGATGGGCCAAGTGAGGCCTACCGATTAATGGTGTGGATCTCACTTTGGACCCTTGATGTGGCTAATGGCCCACCTTGATGCTTAAGATCATTCCATGATGGGGCCATTCTCCATGGACCCCATCATGATGTTTATTTTCTTACATGAATATGGTCATCTAGACCTTCTAGTTTGGTAGAGAAAGGATCTCCACCGTTGATTTTCAATTTGGTGGGCCCATATGCAATGGGACCCACTTGATGTATGATTGGATGCTTGAACGGAGGGCCCATAGTGCCGGGGTCCCTCCATCACACGTGTATATATCTCTCTCTCTCTCCCTCCCTTTCCTTTATTCTTCTTTTCTTGTGATGTTGGTGTGATTGTGTGGCCCGCCCGAATAGACCCCACCATGAGGCTTGTATTTTATGCTAAACCATCTATAGGTGGGACCCACCTTATATGTATTATATCCACAACACTCATCAATTGGTGGCCCACTTAAATAGGGCCCACCTTTTGCATGTGAGAGGCCCACCGTCCAGCGTCAGGGACGCTGGACGTCCATGTGAAAACACAAATATAAGCTTGGTTCCCAAGCTTCTTGGTGGCCAACTCATATAGGCCTCATCTTGATGTATGCTTCAAATCCAAGCCGTCCATCTCATTCTTCAGATTATTTTAGGCGTTGAGCCGAAAAATGGGACTGATCTAACTTTCTAGCGGGCCACACCCTTGAAAATAGTAATTCCTACCGTTGAAACTCACTTTAATTTTTCTACATGCCCAAAAATGCCCAATATTGGACTTGATGGATTTGTTATACATGGTAGAATCCATCGGAGGACCCGGATTCAGCAGATGTGGGCCCTACCTCTGAAAAACCACAACATGTAGGGTTTTCAAAAAAAAAAAAAAAAAAAATCAAACAGCAGCGTTGCTGCTGCCACTGGTGTCAGACGCTGACACCGCCTGGCGCGGGCGAGCGGACAAGGTCCCACGGCTCCAGCCGTGGGCCCCACCTTGATGTTTATATGTCATCTAAGCCGTCCATATGGTGGGCCATTAGGGCGGGGAGCCCCCCTCCAAATTTCAGCTTCTTCCAAGACTCAAGTGGCCCACATCATGGGAAACAATGCGATTGAACGTCTGCCCTTTGAAGACTTTATCCGGGCCACAAAAGTTTTGGATCAATCTGAAATTTGTTTTTCCTCTTCGTCCAGGTCCATGTGACTACATGGACAGATTGGATGGGGAACAAACATTACGGTGGGCCCCACGTGGGACCCACAATGATGCATATATTTTATTCATACCGTCCACTGCCAGGCAGTGGACGGTTGGAGCACACAGGTGGTGTAGGCGGACGGTGGGACCTCTCCATGTGTTTTATTCTCACTGTCCCATGACAGTGGGGTCCATCTTGATGCATGTGCTGCATCCAAGCTACCCAATCACTTTAGAAGCCTATTTTAAGGCTTGAGACTAAAAATAAGATAGACCTGCAGTTCAAATGGACCCCACCCTGGCATATGTTTGGGGCCCATCTTGATTTACTTATGGCCGTCCATTAAGGCTCACCTTGTTATATATCTAGGGCCCATATGATTAGGCCCATTTGGTATGCATAAGGGCCCATATGATTAGGCCCATTTGGTATGCATAAGGCCCCATATGATTAGACTCATTTGGCATGCATAAAGGCCCATGGGGTATGGCCCATTGCAACGTACATAAGGCCCGTTGGTGGGGGCCCATTAATGCGGCCCATTTGATGAATGTAAGGCCCTTGTGATACGGCCCATTTGATGTGTCTAAGGCCCATGGGTCGAGGCCCAATGGGATGTCCTTAGGGTCCATTGCAATGTGTGATTCCATATGGTTTGTGTAATGGTATTTTATGGCGAGCCATGCCTTGGGAGCGATGTTGGTTTAACGTCCACATTATAAATACAATGTTGGTTAAATGTCCGCATTGTAACTCTCCTTAAGGCCCATTGATAGGCCCATACTTGTTGATAGTTCCTTACTTTATAACATGCTTAGTATAGCTCCATGATACATGCCCATATGCATCATATGTATGCTTGATATGAGGAATGCTTGATCATAGCATAAGCCGTTGGGCTGAGAATTTCTGGGACTCCTTATGAGACGGAGTGCCCCCACATGAGTGCGTGGTACGCACGGGATTACCTGCATGATTTGACGATTTGACTCATGCATTTCGCATTGTGTGTCATGATTCACCGCATGCCCTAGCGACATCGGGGCCGTGGCTCCACGGACACATCGTGGATGGCCGTATCGGATCTAGAAATATTGGCTCTAGCATTATGGGCACTTAGGATGTCCTTGGGTGAAAGTCCCAGAACCTTTTTGGTACCAGGAGATGCTCCAACGTCTAGACCGAGTGGATACACGAGCGCCCGAGTGCCGAATACCAGTAAGCCGCGTCTCCCACTGTATCGTGGTCGGTTGGAAGGGGGTGTGTCCTTATCCGCCCGAGTGAGGGGGCTATAAGCTAGGCTGAGTTTGACCAGCTCGCAAATGAGTCCGCTATCGACGAGCCGGGTAGATATTGGCAGACTACTGGTCAGGCGGATAGTGTGGTCTCTTCCACTTGCTTGACTGTGCAGCTAGGGAGGAGGCAGTCAATGTAAAGTATATTAGACCCCGGTGATATCCAGAGAGGAACTATACTGATATGTGTACTTGATGAGGACTGACATGCTTGCTTTGCATCTCGCATATGACATTTGGCTACATAGGCCTCGCATCGCATGGCCTTGGTATGGCCGATAGCATTCATGTCTTGCATCATATAGCGTTGGTACAGCTGATAGCATTCATGGACTTATCGCATATTTCTGCATTACTCTGATATTGTACACTTGGCGCTGGCCTTGCACACACACTTACACCACCCTCTAAGCTTTTGTAAGCTTATGCACGACCGTTGCGTGCAGGTAGTGTTGGACAGCAGCAGCGCTGAGGCAGGAGTGCACATCAGTTTATTTTGAAGCTTTTGATCACCCTGTATTTTCCCTTTCTGCATTGTACTTAAAAGTTTTTGATTTAGTGGATATGTGGTGATGTTGTTTTGTGACTTGGTTATGCTTGTGGTTATGCTCTATTACAAAAAAAAATTTATACTGAAAACCCTCCTTGTAGGATCCCAGGATCGGAACCTGGCATGAGAATGCCGGAATCCGAAAATGGGGCACTACGGAGACTGTCGGCACCGGATTCGGCGATCGGGAATTTTGTGAGCCCGTTTTCCGAGTTTGGGGCGTGACACCACCAGCCGACACTTCGTTGAGTCACTGAACTGGTTCGATCCGAGTTCGATTTAAGTTGGTGTTTGATCCGAGTCGAGTCGAGCTCGGGCAAGCTCGAATTTGACTCGAAATTGTTTTCGAGCTCAAAAAATCAGCATGACTCGGCTCAAACTCAGTTTTAAACCAAGTCAAATCGAGCTTTTTCGAGTTGAGTCGAGCAAGCTAATCAAGCTAACTCGGTTCGTGTACAGCTCTATTCATCACACCAGATGATGAAACGCCAAGGTCCTTAATGAAAGATTCCAAATAAAAAGCGGGAATAGAAGTAGAAGAAGAAGAAGATACAACCATGATGATAATTTGAAGAAGGGAAACCGGGAAGTATGTATAATAGTGAAAGGAGAAGATGAGAAAGTTGAGGCACCAACTTTAGAATTGCTTATATATCGACCAATGTATGTATGCATTAGCGAAGATGAAATCATGACTCCTAGTACGATACGATTTTATACGACGCGTCGTATGGACAACCTAGAAGCATGAGGCAAAGAATATGTCCTAACACGGCATTGACCAGGTAAACACGATGGGGAAGCAACACGTGGATCAATGGGTGATTACATTTATAGTATCGAACAACAGAACAACGTCGCATTCACTTTTTTACCAAAGGCAAAGTGACGTGGGGGGCAATGTTGTATCTAAATTCTAACAATTCTAGGAAAGCCAATAGGAGAATAACATATAGCATTATATAAGAGATAGAAAGTAGATAAAAAAATTTAAAAAAATTGGAGCGCTTTTTGCGTGTTTACAGCTGGCGTAAGTTTACATTTACACGTTAAAGGATGGTTAACAGAATGTTGTGGTCGATATATAAGAAGGGCAGTCGAGTTGCTAATGCATGAAGGGTGACCGAGGGTAGTAAAGACAAAGTCTTAACCGACAAAAGTGAAGCAAGTGGCCAAGATACGTTCAGAAGAGGAACAGTAGCAGAAGAGAAACATAACAAGAGAATGATCTAAAAAAGAAACTTTTTGACAACGTCAGCTATTGCAATAATGGAAGAAGGATCTGGAGGAATAAGCTACAATTGAACTCTATAAATAACAGAGGAATGTAATAGAGGGAACAACCAATCAAAACACAATCAAATCTCAAAACCAATAAATTAACAATCAAATTTATCTTATCAATTTTCTTTATCTCAACTTATCCTAGAAGTAAAAATAATCCAATAGCAGTAATTCTTAACTATAATATTTAGTTGTAATCCAAGTGTACGCTCATATGCTAGATTTTTTCTCTATCCATTATCAAGCAGTTCTTTCAAGATACGCATTCTTATAGTTGTTATTAGTCACCAATTATGAGTTTTTTCTCTTTTTCTTTTTTTCGCACTAGTATTTTGAAAGTCCTTTCTTATAAAAGACAAAAAGTAACCCATCTTCGAAAAATAAACTTTATCCTTCGAGTATCTCCCCATCGTTATCAAATTCTGTAAGTGGCTGAGTAAGCAACCAATGTTCATAGAATCGGATCATATATGTTCACTACTTATTTTAATGCTTGGGTCAAAATCGATAAGTTAGGATCGAGCCATTGTATCTATTCTCACACGGCTGCATGATTAAAAACAAACCCAGCAGCCAACACTCTGGACCTAGGAAGGTTTCAATCGTGGACATCCTTATTTCCACTGTTTCCTGTGGTGTAGTCCACTTGTTGGATAAGATTCAATTTTGGAATCATACCTAAAATGATCTATAAAACAGATGTACCGCGTGGATAAGACACATACATCCACGGTGGCCCCGCAGAGTTAGGTCCGGTTAAAATTTTCTTTCCCTTCCCCTCTCTCTTTCTCCACGTGATTTGTACGTTTTTCATTAACTGCACTAATTCTTTGGTAGGAAACGATACCAAATTTCACGACAAATTTCCGTCCACAAACGTACCCCACATATGCTACGTCTAGGCCCCACGCGTTCTCTAAAGCTGCCTAATTTTTTCGATGAAGTGGGATTTCATGTCTTCAGTCTCGAAAGACACAAAAAAAGGTTCTTCGAGTTCTTGAAGATCTATTCTTTCCCATATAAACAAAACAAGATACCGGCGTTGTTGAAAATTTGTACCTTGGCAATGTATGGGAAGCAGATTGCCTGTCACCCCGGTCACATAAATATTACTGTGCCCGGGGCTGTGTGGGCCCACAGATATGTCCGTGACAAATCATCTCCGTCCATCTGATTTGCAAGACCAGAGTGGGACATGATTCTAAACGTCAGGCAGATCCAAAACTCACTTGGACGTACCACACGAAACATGGGGATTGAGCTTCTGGGATGACAGAAGTTTTATATCATGATTATATTTTTCATACAGTTTACCCGAGTGATAATAACCCTGTGAAGGTTTGAATGGCATATATACATCATGATCAGCTCCAAGAAGGTTTCAACGGTGGACGTTTCCATTCCCACTGTTTTGTTGGTGTGGCCCACCTTAGTTTTAGAACTGCCTTATTTTAATCTTCCTCTAATATTGTAGTCTTTCAAAACAGATGGACAGAGTGGATTTGTCGCGTACATCACTGTGGACACACGCAACCCCGGGCACAGGTTTATCTATTTGCCCGGGATCACAGGCCATCTGCTTCCCAATGTACGTGGGACTTCTAGTCTGACCTGCGATGTTCCCCCATATTCTGTACCGTGCATTTGAAATGTGAAGCATGATCCTAACCGTTCACTCACGGGGGACATTCATGGTTGGGTCAGCGACTAAACATATATACAGTTATTTGACTATCGTTACCGTTAAGAAATTACGGTGTACAAATATATCCGGTCAAATATTCCTGAGCTATTCTGATTACATGGTTAGGATTTTACGATCATTGTGAGTTTTGGTCTATGGTCCACTTACGGATCACTGTAAATGTATGCCGCGTGGTCAGTATAAACACGGTTCATATTCAATGTAATTATTCGGCCCAAAAAAATATCAAGCCAGTCTGATTTTTGTCACAAGGAATCATTAGAGTGATCAGCCGACCTTGCGAGTGGATCAGATCTTGCACATTCTCACGTATGACCATAATCACACTAGCAATTGCACTGTAACACGTGCACATGTCTCGAAATAGTTCGTACGTTTCTACGGCACAACTTTTTTTTGAATTGATAAAGGAGGTTTACGAGAATACATTCCCACGCATTAATATATGAAACTTTGGGAGTTTTATCTTTACATTTGGGAAATTTGAAAGATCGAAACCGTTTATTCGAAGTGGCTCGCCTTGGATGGGAGAAATTAAAAAAATAAAACCTTTTTCTATAAAATTTCAACCACATAATCATTTGATTATTTTCCTCAAATATGGACGATCTTTGTAACCTTTAAAAAATCAGAGGTTTTGGAATTATTATTTTTTGGGTATACCTATCGATTATAATACCCCATGATATAAATGGTTGGATGTCTGAAAAGAATCCCAATCCAACGGCTAAGATATTGATGTATACTATTGCAGCGAGTATGTAATCTATCACACCTCCCGGGATAAAAAGGGCGGGCATGGACTGCACGCCTCCATGCGTCCTTCCTTGCCCTATTAGTAGGAACATCACGTGTATTTGAGTGGCACTCACGTGGATGTGAACGTGGCCTGCTTGAAGTGGAAGGCCTTGTTGCGTCTACTTAGGAAGACGTGGGGATCACCAATCGTGCCGTTGAATCACCGGACCACGGAGGCCATGCTAGATTTTGGGTATCACCGCCATCGTACTCCTTTTCTAGTGTCTCGTGTCTCCGCTTAAGCTACAGTTGGACCTCTCTCTCTATCTCTCTCTTTCTCTCTCTCTCTCCAGAGCCCCAAACTGCCTTTCTACGGACTCATTTCTGTTCTCTCTCTCCACCCAACCATATCGCCGCAAACCCCACCGAACTCTTGTTATGTGTGTTTCTTTCTCGAATAAAACAAATGATGTTGGTTATGTTTCTTGGATGTGATTGTTTGCTGATTCTTGGTGAATGACCACGGTATTCTTTCATGATCTTAATTTAAATGGTGGTGAAATGATGCCATTAAATGAAAAGTTCACATCATAAATGCACACGTGTCTTTCCATGAGAGGGACTCCAAGGGTCTCTTGGATCATTTCTCAGACAATGATCTCTTCTCTCACTGTTCTCTTGTTTTAAGTTATTATGAAAAATCTACAAACATTGTAGAAGTTAGGGTTGTAAATTGCAAAGACAAAAAAAAAAGCAATTGGCCTCTAAAATTGTCGCAAAAAGGACGTGTTGAGTCGAGCACCATCTTCCTGGGGGTAGCTATTCCGAATCCACCTAACTACAGTGGACACCTCACAGAGATGCTTCCTATCTACAAGGAAAATTAAGAAAATTAAATAATTTTAAAATTTTTATAAATTGATCGATGATTCAAATAAAAAAGCTTACAACCCTTTAAATAGGGATATTAAACCTTGGGGCTGTTTGATATTTCGGCTCAACTGTTATTACCATGTAAATGGGTAATAATTATTTACCTAGGTAATTACCACATCTTTCCCAATGCAGATATGACAACTTACTTTTTGGACACTTAAATTGAAAATTTTACAAAATCAATGTGGGGCCCATCGTGATATATATGGCCTATCCACACTGCTTATTTGTTATGTCAGCTGAATTTAGGGCATGACCAAAAAAGTGAGGCAAATCCAAAGCTCAAGTGGACCACACCACAGTAAACAACGGGAATCAAATGCCTACCATTAAAAACTTCTTAGGGCCCTTAAAAGTTTAGAATCAAGCTGATATTTGTGTTTTCCCCTTATCCATGTCTGTGTGACTCTACGAATGGGTTAAATGATGAAAAAAACCTCAATGTGAGCCCAGTGAAGGAAACAACTTTCAATAGTGGATGAATTAAGGACACCGTTTCCTTTCACGTGGGTCATTTGAATATTGGATTTGCCTCATTTTTCGGCTCATACCCCAAAATGTTCTAATAAAATAGATGGACAGTGAGAATATATCATATACATTATGGTGGGGTCTACAGATTTAAGTCAACACTTTTTGTATCGATTTTCGAAGTGGAATTACTCTCACATTTTCAAACAAGGTGAAAAAGTAATAATTACTTATTTACCATGATTTACCTATATCATGGAAAATCAAACAGGCCCTTGGAAGAAGTTTCAGAATTAAACTATAACTATAACTATAACTCATAGAAATCGTGACTTACTATAAATAGTAAGCTTACTATTTATAGACGGTAGTGATTTCCACTAGACCTCATGGTTTTCGGCCAAAAATAGCAAGTTCCTATTTGGCTCAACCATGTTATTCTCCTGATTATTCTAAGCACTTTTCATGTTGGACGCAACTCCTAAAGCCCAATACATGAAGAGTAATAATCAAACTAAAACTCAATATAAATAGTAAAATCAAAAATAAAATGGAAATTCGACCATTGATCTGACGGAATCTCACAAATTCGGCATGCAAAACCCAATTTAGCAGTGTTAGGTGGCTAAAGTAGCTCGTCCTACCCCCAAATCATATATGGCATGTCAGATAACTCATTCTGGTTTGTGAGATACGCCTGTTTTAAGTTCTAACGGTCTGGATCACTTCCACTTCCGATCAGGCCTTTTCTGCTCCATCTTGGCCATGAAATTATACCCGACCCGCTCTATATTAGTCCCCTCCACTTTAAAAGAACTCGTCCTCAAATTCTCATCCTGATTTGGTTCGTGATACTCGATCAGGCTCATGACATTGAAAGTGCATGAGATCTCCGTGTCATCCGGAAGATTAATAATTTAAGCATTGTCATTAATCTTTTGGAGGATCGGTACCAGTTCAATCTTCTTGTTATTCAATTTGTTGTACGTCCCTCGAAAATCTTTACTTGCGTAGATGGACTATAACTTGGTAGCTCACCTTAAACACCTTTTATCACTGATGCTTGTCGGCTTGCTACTTCTACTTATCATTTGAGGCATGCAACTTGTCTTACACTTCTGCATGAATGCCCATGATCCTGTCTACCATATGTTCTGCTACAATGCTCATGCTTGGAAGCTTGGGCAAAGGGACCAAGTCAAGTTTGTTGCGAGGCACTCAACCGTAAATAACCTGGAACGGGGACTTCCTTGTCGAGCGGTTTACCATGTTGTTGAATGCAAACTCTGCTCGAGACAAGGCCAAATCCTACTAATTCAGTTTTTCTCCTAAAATGTATCGAAGGAGGTTCACCAACATGCGATTCACAACTTCAGTTTTTCCATCGGTATGTGGGTGGTAGGCACTACTGAACTTAAGTTGTGTACTAAACCGATTCCGTAAAGTCCGCCAGAAGTGGCTAATGAACTTCATATCGCGCTTAGAAGTGACAGTTTTGGGAACCCCGTGTAGCCGCACGACCTCTCTAAAGAATAGATTAACCACGTGTGTTACATCAAGGGTCTTCTTACATTGGATGAAGTGTGTCATCTTTGAGAAATGATCTACCACCACGAACAGTGAATCCATGTCACACTGTGTTCGTGGAAGACCTAGCACAAAGTCCATAGATAGGTCCTCTCAAGGGCCGTCAGGTATAGGTAACAAGAGTATAGAGGCACGTATTCTGAGACTGCCCATTAGAGACCTGATAAACATAACAACACTGCACCGCTCTACCCACGTTACGTACTAACTGCGGCCAGTAGTACTGATCTTCAACAAGAGCTCATGTCTTGTCTCGTCCAAGGTGTCTACTAAGGCCACCTCCATGTAACTCTTGGATAATTTGCTCCCTCAGCGAGCTTTTGGGGATGCACAGTCGATTCCCTTTGAAGAGAAAACTGTCTTGCATATGTAGGTCACTAGTGTGGTGTTCTTAGCATCTAACTCATGCGTCCTTGAAGTCATTGTCGCCGACATGTATGTCCTTGAGGCGCTCGAACCTGACAACCACATTAGTCATAGTGACTAACAAAGTTGTACGGAGGCTCAATGCATCAGCCACTTTATTTTGCTGTCCAAATTTATGTTTCAACACAAACGTGAACTCCTGTAAAAATGAAATCCACCTAACATGCACACGATTCACGTTAGCTTGCCTATTAATGAATTTGAGAGCCTGATGGTTTATGTAAAGAATGAACTCTTTTAAATTAAGTAATGTCTCCAATGCTACAATGTCGAGACCGCTGCGTATAATTCGAGCTCATACGTAAACCACTTCTTGCGTGCATCACTAAGATTTTCATTGTAGAAGGCTATTAGCCTACCTTTTTGAGACAAAACTCTCTCAATTCCAACATATGAGGCATCACATTCGACTTCAAACAGTTTATCGAAGTTGGGAAGTACAAGAACCGGAGTTGTGAACAACCTGTGCTTAATTTCAACAAAACTCCTGTCGGTTCGACAGTCCAATGAAATTGCCTATTCTTCATGCAATTTGTGATTGGTGACACAATGGTGCTAAAATTCTTCATGAACCAAATATAGAATGCCACTAGTCCATGAAAACTTCATACCTTGTGGATGTTTGTGGGAACCGGCCATTCCCTGATTGCCTTCACATTTTCCTCATCCACCCGAATTCTCGTGGATGTCACAATAAAGCCCAAAAACAACAGACTATCGGTTGGGAAGCTGCACTTTTTAAAATTAAGATACAATTTGCTTTCAGTGAGCACTTAATGAACCTGCCTGCGGTGTTCCATATGGCTTGTTTTGTCCTAATTGTATATTAAGATGTCATTGAAGTAGACCACAATGAACCTCTTAATGAATGATTTCAGAACTTGATTCATTAACCTCATGAATGTACTAGAGTTCAAAAGACTAAAGGGCATGACCATCCATTCATACAACCATTCCTTAGTCTTGAAGGTCGTCTTCCACTCAGCACCTGACCTATCTGAATATGATGGTAGTCGCTCCTTCGATCCAATTTAGAAAATAATTTCAAGCCCTCAAGCATGTCCAACATATCGTCCAGTTATGGTATGAGAAACTTGTATTTTATGGTGATTTTGTTAATGGCTTCACTGTCGACACACATGCGTCAACTCCTATCTTTCTTAGAAGTTAATAAAGCCAGTATGGCGCATGGGCTCATGCTTTCTTGAATAAGACCCTTACAGATTAATTCCTCCACTTGCCCTTGTAGAATATCGCACTCATTCAGACTCATCTGATAGTTAGGACAATTGGGTAAGCTGGACCTAGGGACAAAGTCAATATAGTGCTGAATATCGCCAATGGGAGGCAACTCATTGGGAAGGTCATCGGGCCAAATTTCTTTGAATTCATGCAGCAAGGGTTTTTGTTTCTCAGGGATGATGGTGAGATCGAGTTCTTTCCCCTTTATAATTAATGTATATGCCTGTCATATTTCTTTAGATTCCTCCACGAATTCTTGTATGGTTAAGAGAAAACGACCCTCTACTCTAGAAGTTTCAGGTGGTTCATCTAGAGTCATAGGGGCTAATATGGTTTTTCGGTCATCCTTAACGAAAATATACACATTATCTAGTCCTTTATGAGTGGCATCACGGTTGAATTACCATGGTCGATCGAGTAGTATGTGGCATGCCTCCATGTCAACTACATCGCACAGTACTTCATCTTTATAATGTTTATCAATTGAAAAAGATATGGTGTATTGTTCAGTTACTTTTGCCTTTTTGACTTTCTTAATCCAACCAATCCTATATGGGAAGGGATGACGCTTCATTTTTAATACCAAATTTTTCACCATTATCTTAGAGATGATGTTCTTGTTGCCTTCACTGTCGATGATCATATCACAGACTTTTCGTTTCACTATACACCTAATTCAAAAGATGTTATGTCGTTGTGTGTGTACCTCTTTTCTTGGCGCATACAATAGTCGCCTTATAACGAGCGACTCACCATGATCCTACTGAACTTAACCTATCTCATGTGCCTCATCCTCTGTGGCGTACTCCAGTTTCTTAACATTTGGGTCATTATCAGCATTCTCAGCACTATCATTATTAATGGCAAGGTTCGCCACTTATCGTTAGGTATAAGTATTTGATAGGTGACCTAGTTGGCCACAATGATAGCAATGGTCAAGCGTTGGTCGACCATAGTGATTTAGGATCCTGGTTAGACCAGCAGCAGTTGTTACGCCCCTTTGGGATCTGGCTTGCCCACTTCCTTCATCTCGGTTCTCGGGTGTACGAGGCTGAGTGTGTGCTCCCACAAGATCTTTCCCCTTGGGCTATGAAGCTCCCTAAGATGAAGTTGTTGCGACGACCTTAGTGGTAAGATAGGTTCGTGGGTTGAGGCATTCAAGTTGTGCTTCCGTTCGGGTAGCCAACTTGATTGTATTATTCATCGTCCAAACGGGTTTCATCTGGACCCGATCTTAGATTGTCATATGCAATCCACCGTTGAATTAGGTGACTTGTTGTAATTCAGTCTCAACCAAATTATTACGCACCGTTAAGCGGTAGAATTCTTATGTGTAATCTCTCACTGACCAATTACCCTGCCAACAATTCTGGTATTATTGGAATAGTACCTGATCGTAGTCGCTAGGGAGGAATCACGTACGTCGTAACTGTTTCATTCACTACCATGTGCATATTGGTGCTTTCATCTGTTTCGTCCGTGCGAGTTGTAGTTGCTCTCATCAAGCTGAAGCTCGGCCCTTCAACTTGTGGGCCACAAGTTTGACCTTTTTTACTTCAGGGATTTCATAAGTGTCTTATTTAGCTTCTCTTAATTATTCTAAACACTTTCTATGTTGAAAACAACTCCTAAAGCCCAACAGATAAAGAGTTATAATCAAATTAAAACTTACTATAAATAGTAAAAATGAAAATAAAACAGAAATTTGACTGTCGATCTAATGGAATCTCGCAAATTCGGCATGCATAACCTGACATAGCAGAGTTGGGTGGTTAAAGTAGCTCATTCTACCCCAAAATCATATATGGCAAGTCAAATAACTCATTCCGGCTTGCGAGATACTCCCGTTCTAAGGTTCTGATGGTCCATATCACTTCCACCCTAGATCGGGCCTTTTCTGGTCCATCTTGGCCATGAAATCGTACGTGACCTACTCTATATAAAAAATTATAACAAAATAATAATAATAATAATAATAAAGGTCACGTTTGTTGGCTATAGAAGTGTGTTCCAAGTCCTATTTGTATTCTACGGATGAAGCCTACATTTCTCCAATTCAAGTGAGAGAATTTACTATATATATATATATATATATATATATATACATATATACTGAAGGAAAATTTATTACAACCGTTTCACAAATTGTTTTAAACATTGGTAGGGTGTAAATATTGATTAAAGATAGTGACACTATAACACTTCTTGAACTTATCTTTAAGTGTTTTTTTACCTCTTTCATGCACTTTTCATCTTTTACTTCTTGTTAGATTTATCTAGCTGATAAGACATTTATTGATATATTTACATATTTATTTATTAAATTATATTGAAATTTTTTTTATGTTTGATTATATATATATATATATATATATATATGGATTCGATTTCATTGACTAAATGTTGGCTTCACTTCTCGAACAACGTAAATCATTGCGTAAGTGTGCACAATAGGAATAATGCACATTGAGATACATATATATATTAGATGTGCCGCTGCCGTGATAAATGAGATTTTAGCGGGATGATGTCTCATACAAATTAGCATGATTAGCTCCGTACCCAATCACATTAGCTTATATATTACAAAGGGGATGGATTATTTTTTGATAAGATGGATTTCACATGATGATTGCATGTACTATGAATACTAAATCATTCATGACCTGTGAATTGTGTTGTGAGACTATTTACCTAGAGTGACAAATCAATTCCTATTCAATCAATCATGTGAGTATGTTAGTCTCCAATCATTATGTTATTATGTTAGTCATAGGTGCCTCTGGTGTCTTTTATTACTCTTACGTTGTGTGAATGGAGCTACTTTAGTGTTCATTCTTAAGTCCATATATATATATATATATATATATTCAACTAGCTAGATCAAAAACCCGTCAAGCAAGTGACCAATTAAGATTAGGCCAAAGAGATGGATTGAAGATATTAATGATGTATAGGGGACTAACTAACATGCCAATCAAATGAGCAATTAGATTTAATTGTAAATGGTTTTAAAAATATTCATATATCATTATATTAATATTTTTCATGATTTTTTGATTAATAGAGTTTATAAAGATAAAAATTCATTCAATCTTAAAAGTAAATATGTATTATGATTGGAGTGTTGAAGTTTGAGTGCATGCACAAATGAAATCAAACATGCCCAATTGAGTGTGATTAGATCAATGATTTAAGTAGTTGAAAATTGGGATAAATCGTTTTAATTCACTTGTGAATTTGGTGCAATGTCATCCTCTATGAAAAATTATAGTCTCAAAGATCTCACTCTAAATCTACCTAATTGGAGGGTATAGATTGAGTTCTCTTATTAGGAGAGAGTGTGATAATTCAATACACTTCACTCCGACCACATTTAAGATATATTAGAGTTTACTTCTAACAGAATTTCTCTAAGATAGAGACATATAATATATGTATGAGAATTTTGGTTTGAGACACTTTTCTTTCTCTTCTAAGCCCTAGTCCTAATGAGATAATTTCTTTACTAGAAATTTTAGCTTACTAAGTCTAGAGATCCCACAGTGGATTATAGTGTTTTCTTCGTTTATGTAAATTGAGAATCAACATCTCTAGTGGACGCTCTTCTTTCGTCTCTATACTCATTTTGTAGTTACATATTCAAAGTAATTTCGTTTATGAAAATTTTAAATTTACATATTTTTTTACATTTGCACATTTACCTCTCTCTCTCTCTCTCTCTCTCTCTCTCTCTATAGTTCTATTTAAACATCGTTCTTTTTTGGATATCTATGGATAATATCAAAACTGACCACCCTTACACAAATGACTCCTCGACGGTTATGTAGAAGGATTAAATGATCTTTTGTTTGTATTTGAATTCCTATAATTATTGTGTAACATCTCTATATGTATACTTCATGTATTTGTTTTTATGTGAAGGAAGCTAACGAAGCCTCTCATCTCACGGTGATGAGATCGAAGAATTGTTCATATTATTTTTGTAATGTTTTCATTGTATCAAAAGGAATGGTCAACCTATGATTCCTATTTCATCCAATTCATCTTAATTGAACATGCCATGGGGAAAACATTGTTTGGCTAGCATTTGAAAAATAGCTTTGACTTCTACTTAAGAACAACTTTCAGCTTCTAAGGCTTACTTCTTCTGCATATATTCATTGGACAACTGTTGGGCCCACATGATGGAGTCCAAGTATGGGCCACACCTTTGATCCATAATCATAGGTAAGCCCATAAGATGATTTGTCTAGTCTTTATCACTGATTGGTTAGACTGGGCCAACATTGACAATCAATGGTCCTGTAGGAACAATGTTGAAGTTGAATGGTTTGATTGAAACGATAGTAAAGAAAAATAGTATATTACATGTATATAAAAGATGAATAGTTGAATTAGTCTAAATTAGAAATCAATGACCCAATTAGACCGATATTGGAGATGAACGGTCCTATTGTGTTGAAATTGGAGATGAATGGTACGATTTGGTCCATATTGAAAGTTAATGGCCCAATTGGACTGTTTTTTAAGATAAATGGTCTAATTCAAAAGATACTAAAGATGAATAATTTGATTACACCCATACCAAAGGCAAATGATCTAATTTATCCGAAATAAAGATCAACATTTCCATTGAACTGATATTGAAGATAATTGTCTGATTTTGTTGAAATCGAATATGAATGGTCAAAATGGACCGATATTGAAAAAGAACTACGTGATTGGAAGATAGTCAAATTTGAATGGTCTGATTCGAATGAAAATAAAGATGGATAGTTAAATTGGATTTGTAAAAAAATTAATAATTATTGGTATGATTTGGCAGATATTGATGATCAACGGTCTGATTGTGTAGATATTGAAGATGAATTATCTAATTGGATCGAGTTAGATATGAATGGCCTAATTAGGTTGATGTTGATGATCAACAATCTAGTATTGAAAATGAACAGTTTGATTTGATCCATTCGTGTTCATCTTCAGTATTAAACTGTTGATAATAAATATCAGCCCAATTAAACCATTGATTATTGGACCGATTGGCTCATTCTCTAATTTCGGCCTCAGCATATCATTAGATCCAATCTAATTGTTAATCTTCAATATTGACCCTAATGGATTGTTGCTCTTCAATATCAATCGTTCTAATTTCATCTACAATTTTAGCCCAATCAAACAGTTCTTCTTTGATATTGATCATATCAAACTGTTGATCTTTAATATCATCCGAAGAGAACCGTTCTTTGATATTGAGCATATCAGACTATTAATCTTTAATATCCGCCGAGTAGAACCGTTCATCTTCAATATTGATCGAATCAAATAGTTGATATTCAATTTTACCATTCATCTCTGATGTTGGTCCAATCGGACCATTAATCTTTAGTATCACTTGAATTGGACCATTCGTCTTCGATGCTGGTCCAACCTGTCTATTGATTTTTAATCTTAAGCCCAATTGGACCATTTATATTTAATTTCAGCATAAATGGACCATATATATTAAATATCAGTCCAATTAGACGGTTGATTTTCAATATTCGCCTAATCAGTCCATTCATCTCTAATTTCATCACAATTGGGCTGTTCATCTTCAATATCGATCTAACTGGACCGTTGATATTCAGTTTTCAACTAATCGAATAGTTTATCTTTGATATTGGACAAATCAAAGCATTCATCTTAGTTAGGCTGTTCAGTTTCACATTGATCGGATTGAACAATTCATCTCCAATTTCATCATCAATGGATCGTTCATCTTCCATATCAATCTAATTGAACTGTTAAATTCATTTTGAACTAATTATATTGTTCATCTTTAATATCGTTCAAAGTAGACAGTTCATCTTTACCATCATTCAAATCAGACCATTAAACTTCCACGTTGATCTAACTAGGCTATTGATTTTCAATATCGGCATTGTCTAACAATCCATCTCCACTTAACTGCTGGCGTTACCAAAAGTACCCTTAGCCTTTGGATATGGTTTACCATCCAATGATCTAAATGCTTTATATGATGGGCCTCACTTTATATGGTGGATATTAATAAGTAAAATCTACTAACCCTTTGGTAATTTGGCTCTTTAGGCTTGAATATTGATGGCCATCATAACCAGATGATAATATTCGATCTAAGATTTTCTTTTAAGCGTCTCTAATCTAAGAAAAGAATGGTTTGGGTCATTGGAAATAATCCAAATCCAACGACGGATCATATTATAATATGTCCAAATGCATTCTAGCAAACCTCTGTTGCAAATTGTACACTACCTTTGTATGGATAAAAAATCAAAAAATAAAAAATCTAGAATAACTTCACACCTAGAAAACTTTTAGGCAGCCTCATCAGAGTATATTTCATCAGATCAATGGTTTGGATCACCTTAAAATAGCCCCACATGTATGGAATCTTGCATGTCAGAGAACTGTATGGTTGATCTTGCAATGGTTATGGACAAGCACATATCATATAAAAAAGTTGAAGAAAAACATTCTGAAATAATAGTGTTATGATCCTTGATTTGAGGACATGGACAGTGTATACTCATTCTTTCAATTTGCATAAGTGAGGCCATAGGTTCAGTGATGCAGAGCATTGGCCTGTTCGCCCTGCCATGGACAGACCATGCCCAAAAATCCCCTTCATGGGAAATTCCTAACCTTTCATTTTTTTATTTTTTTTTTCCCCTATGAATAGATGTACGTGAGAAATACAACAATGGTCTACATTCAACTGGAAAAAGGCCAAGATTGGTGGCTAGGTTCGTTCAATCTGAGATTATTTTGAGACAACAGTGGGGTACATTAGACGCATGATCTGAGATTCTGAATAGTTGAACATGTGAGCCATGCTTGTACAAACAGAAATGCAGAGTATACTGGTCATGCTCCTCCATACTTAAATGCCAAAACCAACTCAATAATCTCTACCTCATCGACTGCAGTCTTTTGCTTGTATGAATTTTATAACTTCATGTGACAATGTCGAAGAAACCAGATCCTAACATTACTGGGCTACTTCGAAATTACCTTGATCTCCGAACAACTATGAAATACAGTAATAAGAAACTTGATACTCTCACTGTGATCTGAATTAAATATAAGTTCATGTGGTCGCATATAGATGAAATGGAAATTAGATTCTTTCATGATCCAATTATCCTTGTTGGAGAAAATGTGTTTGATGACTACCTCCTGTTTCAGTGGGCCGCATGTCGCTTTCATGGAGCTTCTGGTGGACGTGAAATATGAACCCATGATCATATTAGGTCACACTCGACAGCTTAGATGAAGTTTGATGTTACACTTGCACTCTCATGCATGGGCCCCATGTATCAGAGTTCTATGAATCATTAATTTGTGGAGGAAGAAGAGGGTTTCCATCAATCAAATCGAAGAGTTCATCTCCTACACCGAACCCAAGCATCCTAGCCATGTCGCTCGTCTTTAGCCTAGGCTTTGGAATCTTGTGTTGCCTCAACCAAGAGTACACGATAAAAACCTTCTTCATGGCAAATAACTCCAAGGCCTCAGGATTGAACACAATGCCCAATCTCACACTCATCTGCAAAATAATTCAGCATCCGAAGGAAAGAATGGTTACTGAAGTGTATACAAAATATCCCAGTGCAAAGATGATGAACTGAAATAGCACACAGTCATTTTAATGCCTGTTTCGATGCACCAAAAAATGGGGTTGCAAGCCTGCTTTTTCTAGCGACTCACAAAAATCAATCTGGTTGGTTTTTCCCAAGTGGGCATCTCAGTGGGAGAGGAGATGGGGGTGCCCAAAGTGCAACCAAATGCACAGCAGCAATTGCCAAATGGATAAAAAAGGCATTTAGGCCTCAAACACCTTTTGGAGGGTGCATCCAAATGGGCCCTTGATCAAGTTGAATTTCGCTAGTATAATGAGGAACTCACCATCAAATTGCAAATTTTCCCTTTTCAAACTCCAACTTGAAGTAATGTATAACAATATGAATTTTGATGTTAGGATGGACAAGGGAGTTGAATTGCGAGCAATCAATTTAATCAAGAGGAACGGAAAAAACCAATAATGTTTCCCGATATTCATTACAGGAGAAATGTGGTAATATGACTTCCAAGTCCAGTTTGAAAGTTAAATGATTGCAATTTGGAGCCAGACAGCCAGTACCATGAACACTAAGGTAATTACAATTTGGTCTGCTCCACTTTATTGGGCTAGTTATTGCAAATCAATTCAATAGGGCATCCAAACACACCCAATGGGAACTATAGCTTGGCTATTTTCACTTTACTAGGTTAATCATTCAATTCCATAAGGCTATTACAGTTTGGTTAGCTCTATTATTAGACTAATTATTGCAATTCAATTCAATAGTGCATCCAAACACATCCTAAGGAGCAGAACTATAGCTTTTCTATTTCCACTATACTATGCTAATCCTTGCAATTCAATTTGATATTGCGTCCAAACACACCCTACAACTGTGTTTGGATTTACAATTAGCCTAGAATGAGAGAATTAAGCTACAACAAAGTGAAATTTCTAAGTTATGATAATCCAAACTACTGCATATGTTGCATTTGGATGCATGAGTGAACTGAATTGTGGACATCCAGTTTAATCTCAAAGATAATGATGTTTCCCAGTATTCTTAATGCAGAAAGTAGCCCTCAAATAGAAGCTGCATTTCTTTCGAGCCCAGCGTGAAAACAGTGGAATTGCCATTTGGGGCCATATCCTCTATTTGAATGCTAGGGAAATCACAATTTATTATCTCCACTCTATGATTGAGATGGTTTGGCCATGTGTTATGAAAACCAAAAACAGTGTAAGGGAACTTTTAACCAGGATTTTGTTAACCTATCCACCTGTTTCCAATATTGGGGGCCACATGCTGAGTGGACCAGATTTATTGTTGGGAAAGCATGTACAAGGTTGGACTAACCTGATGGATGGATTGGATATTCCAACTATCCGCCATGCTAGCAGGCGTGGTGTGTACATGAGCTTTATTGGACACGCTCACCTAGCAAAGCTCTGTAGGAATTTTCACTAACCAAAGATAACGGATTTTGGTGAAACATGACACTCCAAAAGCTGACCCCACATATCTGGGATGACAATGATGACGATGAATTTACCAAAAGAGGTAGGTACAGTAGGGAACAATTTCTGAAAATTCTATCCATCCATCCATAAAGAGGAAAGGAGAGAGGGACGAGCACATGCATTTCCTTCATTGTGACAATTGAGAAAAAATGAGGCGGACAACTTCTGGGTGCACGTTAATCATTGAAATGGTATTTGGCACCACGAGCAGAAGTCAATAGAGGAATGCAGCAGCCAAAAGTGACTTCTTTGAATCCTGATTGGGCATCAGGCGTAACGAGCAGAAGTCGATAGAGGAATGTGGTAGCCAAGATCTAGTCCTTTCAAATCCAGATGGGGAATTGGTTCAATCTGATCTTAGAACTTTTGTTTGAGGAAACCCACCAGACATGTATGGTTCGCAATTCGATTTGATAGTTCATAAATTGAAGTACAATTGTTAGTCTAATAAAGTGGAGATAAGTAGGTTGCACTTTCTTTCCTTAGGCCCTGTTTGGTGGACACCTAAAAATGAGTTCATCTCGTTCTAGTTAACAGTGATAATGTATTAGAGATCTTGATCTCTAATACATAACGAGTTCACGCTATCATTAATTATGACATAGAGATCAAGATCAGAGATTAAGTGCTGTTAACTAAAATCAGATGAACTCATATTTAGGCATCTGCAAAACAGGGCCTTAGTATTCATATTGAGGGTCTGGACTAACGATCCCATTACTTCCAAATTGCCATTATGAATACAAGTAAACATCATTAGTTTTTTTTTTTTTGTCACTTGATTCAACTGAATTTTTGTGATTCAATTCCCTTGTGCATCCAAATGAAGCCTTAGAGTGAATAACCAGACCCAAATCATGACTACATTCATTTTAAATTGGCATTCAGTCAGATACAGTTGCAATAATATTGAGATGCAATTGGCATTTCTGATTGGAAAAAGCATCATGAACGTTCACTACCACTATGCTGTAACTCTATTAAATTCAATTAAGTATCCAAATGACGGCCAAGTGCTGAGAATCATTAGATGGTCTTAATCAAGTTGAGCATCCTCAAAAATATCAATGCAACCTTTGCTAATCCGACAAACACCTCTGCATTCAACTATACTTTCCTATAGGGCTGTCATGGCCGGTCTTGGGCCATGCAAATTCAAAATTTTGAATATGGCTAACTTGACAGGCTGGCCCAACCAGTTCAGAATTTGGCCCCAACAAACCAGTCCTGGCCATACCTACACAACCCAGCAAGTGATTGGAAAATCCAAGCCATGCTGCAGGTGGGCCCCTATCTCTAGATGACCTGGAACAATATCAGGCTGGTCAACTCATCAATGGACAGTTTAGAAAGTGCCAAATATTTAATGCTTCTGAGTAACCCCCCTGACTGGTGAACCATCCTGATTTTAATTCTAGGTGCACTACATTGTGGTGCAAACCTAACACATACATTAGATGTCCCAAGCAAGTTTGGTATGCATGGTGAGGTCTAGCGGCATGCGTGAACTGTGGACAAGTGCTTTTTGGTCTTAGTAAAATTAATATGCATGCAACTAATACTACCTGATGAGGAACTAGCATTGCTGCATAGCGAGCGAGCTCTCCAGCTCTCCAATCCAACACCACAGGCAACCATGGATAAGAAGCATCGAGCCTCACAAACCATAATCTTATATCGGGGAATTCGGATAGTTCACAAAGATCATATTGATCTTCTCTTTCATAGTTTATGGTGAAGCCTATTGTCCGTTCCAGAAGCTCTTTTGGTTTGATTATGGAGCCATCTGCACACACTTATGGAAGTCATGAAATGGTGGCAGTATATACATAAGGGAGGGTTCAAACATCAGCTAGACTATGTGCCATACATGCATGCCAATCCAGACTGTCCAATTCGTGGGCTCGATTGTAAATGGTTACATGATGATCCTAATGTTCTATGGGTGCCTACCAATTGGATGATTAAAAAGAAAATGGTTAGTGGACCAAACCCAATGGCCGATATCGAATGGTTAAGCCTGCTCCATCAACAATGGCACTCACAAATTGGATGGTCTGGATTGATGTAGATATATGCCATGAGTACAGGCACCACAATTCAAGAAATTATGGAAAACAAACATAGCCCTTCAGACAACATATACAGAAGAATTTAGTTCTGTATCTGACGCTTGATAAACAAAGACTTGCCTTCTGGAAGTGAGCTATTTCCAATTGCTGCATGAACTGGCAATAGGTCAAGACGCCGAATTACATCGTTGTTGATTACAACTTCGAAACGCCCCTCTGTTGGTGGCATTGGAGGGGCAACTTTGGCAGCATCTATCAATCAAGGGATATCGAAATTAATGGAGTGCAAGTCGACTGAGAGACATCTGAAAATAGAAGATCCAACCAACCAAAGCTCTATTACTGTTGTTAGAAAACACCAAATGAAATCCAAGCTCTGCTGACTAATCATAACTAGAAGAGATACTTGTTGAATGTTCTTAAGACTTGAATAGTTCATTTTCGTGGCACAGATTTGGTAAACGTTTGGAGGCACGATTTGCTTGGAAAGTAAGTTGTTTGTGACTAAATCTAGGCCCAAATTTGTGAGTTTAAAGGGTTTAGTTTTTTTAATTTTAAATCGATTTTCTAAACAGTGGCTATAATAAATTTGGACGGATTGCAGATCTCATTTGATTTGCTCCATGAGGAGCATATGATGAAAGCCAGAGAGTTCCAAAACTATGATTGAACAATCTTATCCCTTGGATCAGCAACCTTTTAATAGATGGGTGTAAAAAAGCACAACAACGGCTCATATTCAACAGAGGAGAATGAAGATCCGATATTTGGAATCTTCTCATCATTGATGGTTTCAGGGCATGATCTGTTGGATCAATGTCCATGAGGCCCTCTTGATCCTAACCATTCATGGCAGTCCTGGCAGTGACCAGGGTTATCCCCACAATGGTCTGCTAATCCAAATGTTTAAACTCATTTTTAACCTATTATTAATATTATAAACAATATATTTATCTTATGAAATCTGTTCAAAATCAATGTCAATGTGAATCAGTGACTCCAAAGGATGAGGTGGGCGTTTCTCTTTGGGGTATTGAAGATTTGACTATTAGGATGATGGATTGGATTTCTATAAAAGGGGATTAGCAATCCCATTACACACACAAAACAAAAAGAGCAAGAAAACAAAAGAAAAATCCTAGAAAATCCCAATAGTCTGGAAGAGCATATCACCAAAGGGATTCCCAGTCTCAAAACACTTCACTCCTCATCTACTGGATGCTGATCATTGGTCATGATCTCTGTTTGTTTCATGATCCATTCATGGTGGTGCTTGAAATCAACTGTATGGATCACAAAACCATGCCCCCACTTATAGAAATGAAAGGCCCATCATATCTTGGAGCATAAGCATCATGTGCCAACTCTTTAAATTGTTACCCTCTAGATTAAAATTCCAGGTGAGTACTTGGTTGGAAGTTCCCTTCAGGCTTTTGATTTGCAAAAGTGGATCCCATTTTTCAACAATACAAACCATTGATATTATAGGCCCCATCATGAATGGCTCAAACACCAAAAATCTTGCAGATGGAGAGAATTCTAATATTTAATTGACAGCCACATAAATAGATGGTTAAAATGAAAATACAGATATAGTTCACATTTAACAAAGAAAATGCCAGAAATTATATAGCTAGATCTTTAAATATGGGAAGTTTACGTGCATGGCCATCCACAATAAGGCCCATCATGTCAATGGTTTGGATCATTGAAAAATGCAACCCAGTAACAGAAAAAATCTTGGCCAAGCATTCAATACTAACTCATATTCAAGTTGCCTTTACATTTTTTTTTTTCTGGATGTCTAGATTGATTTTTCTTAGATCTTCGATCCCTCTCCATTTTCTGTTTTGAATCACTTGATCTATATCATGGGTCATTTGTGAATTGCGAACTGGATCGCTTTTTGTACCAACTTGGAAGTTGTTTACTCCACTGTTGGTCAAGTTGTAATTTAAATTTATGTTTAGAATGCAGATATTTGTATTTGATTTATGCAACAGCAGCCACATCATAGAATACTATGCATGCAAGATCAATAACATTTACATTTCATTAATGATATCAATACACACCCACAACCACACATGCACACATTCACGAGCATGTATCATAAGTGAACCACCTGTTTATAAGGGCGGTTTGGTCCGCTTACCCATTTTGACCTAGAAATCTGCTTCATTTAGAACAAAAGAATAAAGAAAATTAATGGCTAATATGCTGTTAGCCTAGTGGTTGAAATGTTTGTTTGTTTATATATATATATATATATATATATATATATATATATATGTAGAAATAGTGGTTTTGAGCTTTGATGGATGTAGTTGTATACTTTTTACCAGAAAATTATCCTCATAACGACTGGGTTTTAAGGTGATACCACCCTTTTTGGTACTTGGGAATATTTTGAAGAAAGTAGTGTACCATATAACCTTCGTCTAGATTTAATGATGGTAGCGCAGAAAAGAGCAAATTTCTTTTCAAGAGGTTTGTTAGCAAGGCTCAGCTGCTAGGCACTTGCCCAAATCTCCATCTAGAAGCTCATATGGTACAAGTTGGTCGTAAGCAATTCAAACTCCATGCACAGCTATGAAAAGGCACAGATGACTGCAAAAACTGAGTCAAAACAGATAAGTGGTCTGGTGATCCACTATCCAACCACTACAGGAAGGAGAGTTGATCTTCACTCATTATACTTGGATGGTGAGCAAAGGGGGGATTAGTCTTGACCTATGCCGGAATTTATCATGCTCTCTTTGTCATCTACTCTTCTCTCATACTTTTTCTCTCCCTTGGGGTTGGGGTTTCCACCTTCAATAGGGCTAGGTGAGTGCTTGAGTGGGGGGTAGGCTATGATTAGGAATCTTTCCTATTAGTGCACTTATTTGTACACCTCGTTTGTCAATTACGTGAGTCCATGTGTCAGGGAGTCGGTTGAGCCGTTGGAAGTTGAAGACCGAAGACACAAGAGGACAATGAGCATCAAAGAGAGAAGAAAATGAGGTGCCTTGGTGACCCTAACCTTGACCCAGAACAACCTAGACCTCTAAATAATCATGGCTTAATAGGTAAACCTTTTGTTGATCAGCCATAGCCTTAGAAACCTAAATGGGAACACGATTAGATAGGCTATTAGAGGTGCAAAGCTGATATGAAATTGTAAGTCCAAACCAGCAGTTTTCGAGTGATTCTCGATCCCATCGACAGGCTGTTGATTAGTCTCGATGGAATCGAAGATCCGCTCAATGGGATCGATTAAGAAATCCAAATTTGTCCAGCAAGCATTGATTTATTTGTCTGGGTTTCTCGATGGGATCGTCAACCTGCTCGATCCTATCGAGATGCCTGTCGATCCTATTGAAGACTGCCTCGATCCCATCAACAGAGCCGCCACCACCCCCCCCCCCCCCCCCGGCTTTTTTTATCTGTGGAGCTCGATATCTTTAAAAGGGGCATTCGGATCTTGGGCATGATGATGGTTTTTTGTGCAATAGAAGCCTAAGTGATTACATGTTCAAATTCTTCATCCTAAGCCTCTAAACCAATGAGTTTCAAGTTATCTTCCTTGATATTATCACTCTAATGAAGATTCCTCTACCTTAAAGATGAACTTGAACTCTACTATTTTCTAAAGATTAGAACCAAACTTATAGTTAAATCCTTGCCTAAATCCTATAGAACACCCATTTAGGTGAATCTCCTATGAAATCAACTATCCCATTAGTTGTAGAAGATTCCATCATCCTCCATTCCCTTGGTCACGTCATTGACACAAAATATACAAGGCGAACGATTGTAGAAACTAAAGCATCGGCATCAACGATCGAGGGATCAGCTGATGAGTGGATTCAAGCAAGGAAGAGCTTTGAAGAAGCAACTTAAGCAGGGCGTTGCAAAGGGGCTCAATCCACAGGTAAGTTGTCAAGTATGAGTCCATATACTATTTGCTTGTGTAGGATTGAGTGTAAGAGTTTGTGACCTAAACTCGATAGGTTCTTGTGTAGGAGTTAGGCTCTTATGTAGGGCTGAATACACCCGATACGAATGTGTACGTGTTAGTCTCCATAGAAGCCTCCAGCGGGAGTAAACGTAGGTCCTTGGACTAGAACCGAAGTTTTTGGTTAGCGGATAGAAAATCAATTAAGTCTTTGAGGGAGCCTCCGATAGGAGTGTACGTTAGGTTCTTGTGTAGGACCTAGCTCTTTGTGTATGTCTGTAAAGGTTTGGGGTGAACCTGTTGAAAACCTTTGATAGTGAAATTTGGTACAGTCTAGGAGAGAGTGCATCCTCCAGGAGTGGAGTAGAAAAACCGAACCACTATGCATGCTTGTGTTTGAGATTATCATTTGAGCACATTTTCTAATTGTGCTGATGGATTTAATTTGTTGAATTATATGTATGCATGATTAGATAAATGTTAGAAATTGAATAGTTAGCACATCCCACACACACGTGTACACTATCTTATTTATAAACTAGTTGCTTGATTGACATATCTCTTGTAGTCTATGTGATTGAACTCAATTAGCTTAGAAGCCTTAGTGTTAATTTTCTTTTATTATTTAAGATTGGTAGATTAGTTTAATTAAGGCAATTAGTGTTTTAATTGGCAAAATGTTTAAGTGGTCCTATTCACCCCTTCTCTCTAGGACAAAGTCATTCATTCTCTAGATACGCCAAGTTCTGCGCATAACATATGGTAAAGTATTCCTCCCACATTTAATTTCAATTAGTGTCAAAGTGGGTAACTCTTGAAGGGCTTAACTGCCTTGAGTTAATCCAAGGAGCTTGAGAATGATGTCTACCCAAGAGGGTTGTGCCGTCACACAACCGCCTTATTTTGACGGGTCTTAACTACGCCTATTGGAATGCTAGGATGAGGGTCTTTCTAAAATCTCTTGACCTTATGGTTTTGACAATTATCGAACAAGGATGGACTATGCCCATAGAACAAGTCGTGATTGATGGTAAAACCATTAGTACTCCTAAAGATTAATCCAAATGGAGTGCAGATAAAAGAGCTCAGTATATTTATGATGTTAAAGCTCTCAATGCTATTTACTGTGCGATATTCCCCAATTATTCAAACCTATTTGTACTTGTGAAACGGGAAAGGAGCATGGAACACATTGGAAGCCACCTACGAGGGAACTTGCATGGTAAAAAGTTCGAATCTTCAACTCTTGATGACTAAATTTGAAAATATAAGAATGAAAGAGTCTGAAACTTTAATTGAGATCTATTCTAAATTGAACGATATTTTCAACTCCATGTTAGGCTTAGGAGAGAAAATTTTGGATAGCAATATATATAGGAAAATACTTAGGTCCCTGCTAGAAAGATTTAGCTCCAAAGTCACATTTATTAAGAGTGTAGAAACATAGACGGCATGAAAGTAAAAGAATTCTTTTGTTCCCTACAAACTTATGAACTACATTTTAAGCCCTCCTCTAGAAAGAAGAAACTAGCCGTCCTTAAAACATTACATAACCATAAGATTGTTGAATTAGAAAGTGATAGTGATGATGAGGAGGACGAGGAATTGAAAAGAAAATTTAAGAAATTCCTCAAATTGAATAAAAGGAAGAGTTGTGGCAAAGACAAATCGGTTGAGAGGCAAAAAAGTAAATTAGTTAAACAACCTAAACAAGTCTAATGTTACAACTAAGGGTTATGGACATGTTGCCTCCTAATGCACTAGCAAAATAAGATTTAAAGGTAAAGCTATGATGACAAGATGGGATGATACGGAGGAGTCCAAATCTAATTCAGGAGACGCCTTTAGTGATGAAGACCTTAGTAACTTACGTGAAGGGCCTCCACCACCATTTTCCTCCCTAGAGAATTGTGAGACCATAACACCTTACATAGGTGGACCTAAGAAGGTCTTTATGGGTGTAATTAGAAAATTAGAGGAGTTTAGCATTCGTGTGCGTAATTGGTAAATCTAAGGACTTGAGCCTCATTAGTGAGCACCATAGGTAAATTCGATATTTAGCCTCATTTTTTATAGTTTAGCTTTAAAGTTGTTTAATTTTAAGTATCACATGTTCGTTACTAGACTATCATTGGTCATTTCTATTTTGATTGATATATCTCTTTAAATTATCATAATAAACCTGCTAGATGTATTTAATATTGACATGCACCCTTTAATCCCTTGCTAGTATGTACTTATAGTAATATTTATCACTTATAGAGTTTCTTTCTATTTTATAGTTTTATTGGTATATTCATGGAATTAACACTTTGTCAAATACTGACAAAAAAGGAGGAGAAAGATCAAGTCTCACTAAAATAAGTTAAATTCTATTTTACAAGATTTGTTTGTTGTTGCAGGAATTAATGAAGATAGGAGGAGCAAATATGGGGGAGCATTGCAGTTTTGCATGTCTTGTTTGTATCGAGATGTAAATCATATGTAATTAGACATGTAATATTTTTGTTGTTTTGGCTTGTCATTGGTATGTACCATAACAAGGTCTAGGTTAAGTTTTTGTCATGTGATTGACAAATGAGAAGATTGTTAGTGCACTTTGTTTGTTAATCACTTGGGTCCATGTGTCAGGGAGTCGGTTGAGCCCTTGGAAGCTGAAGACTAAAGACACAAGAGGACATGGAGCATCAAGGAGAGAAGAACAAGTAAATGGGGTGACTTGGTGATCCTGACCTTGACCCAAAACAACCTAAATCTATAGATGATCATGGCTTAATAGGTAAACTTTTTTGTTGATCAACTATAGCCTTAAAAACCTCAATTGGAACATGATTACATAGGGCTATTGGTGGTGCAAAGCCGATGTGAAATTGTATGCCCAAAACAACACTTTTCGAGTGATTCTCGATCCTATTGATGGGTTGTTGATGGGTCTTGATGGAATAAAAAAACCACTCGATGAGATTGATTAGAAAATCCAAATCTATCTAGCAAGCATTGAACTATTTGTCTGGGCTTCTCAATGGGATTGACAACTTGTTCGATCCTATCGAAGGGTCCGTCGATCCCATCAAAGACTGCTTTGATCCCATTAATAGAGCCATTTTTTGACCGTTTTTTCACCATTGAAGCTCAATCTCTTTAAAAGAGGCATTTGGTTCTTAGGCATAATTATGTGTTTTTGGTGCAATAGAAGCCTAAGTGATTCTATGTTCATATCCATCATCCTAAGCCTTTAAAACAATTAGTTCTAAGTCATATTCCTTGAAATTATCATCCTAATGAGGATTCCAACCTACACCATAAAGACGAACTTGAAATCCACCAATTTCTAGAGATTAGACCCAAACTTACAGTCAAATCCTTATATAAATCTTGAAGAACACCCATCTAGGTGAATCCCATGGGAATTCAACCATCCCATTAGTTGTAAGAGATTCATTGAAGAGTGAATTCAAGCATGGGAGATCTTTAAAGAAGCAACTCAAGAAAGGCGCTACAAAGAGGCTCAATCCATAAGTTGTCAAGTGTGAATCCATACACTTTTTCCTTGTGTAGAATTAAGTGTAAGAGTTTGTGACCTAAACTCGATCAGTTCTTGTATAGGACTTAGGCTCTTGTGCAGGGCCGAATACACCGAACATTGGCATGTACATTTTAGTCTCCGTGGGAGCCTCCAGCGGGAGTAAGCGTAGGTCATTAGAATAGGACCGAGGTCGTTGGTTAGTCAATAGAAAACCTAATAAGTCTCACAGGGAGCCTCCGACAGGAGTGTACGTTAGGTTCTTGTGTAGGTCTATAAAGGTTTGGAGCGGACCTGCTGAAAACCTCCGATAGTGAAATCCGGTACATTCTAGGAGAGAGTGCGTCCACTGGGAGTAGAGTAAGAAAACATGTAACGTCTCGGAAAAATCCTTACAAAGACCTGACTATCACCTCAGGCAGAAATCACTCAGGACCAAATCCTTTAGAAATTAGACGAGAATTAGCTAGTGCTACGCTAGAGTACCTGTAAAATTAGCACTACCCACTTTATATATGATCTGCAAGACTCAAGACGTGCAAAATCATTGGCACTAGATTACCCTAAAATCTTGGATCAATCTCTAAACCCGGTTGCTCTCGGGAGCACCTTGAGACTCCGTATCGGACCTGGACCGCGCGTCGAAAGTCCGATTACTGTAAAACCATACGGTTAGGACTGCATTCCTGGACTTGACAACTACCTCGGAAATCAAGTCCTAACGGTACCCAGAAACGCACAACTTGAGCCCGGAGCGAAGTGTGTGAGAAACGCGAATACCTTTAGAAAGTGAACTGAAACTTAAGTGAATTGAGTCGTTTCACTTGCAGGCCAAATCTAAGGATTCAGACCATCGAAATCTGACCCAATTACACTCTCGGATCAGGAAAAATTTCCAACACATGTCAGTACACTTGTGGCCCTGATCGAACACCGGTGACCGTTGAACTGAAACGGGTCCACCACGGTCGATCTGAAAATCCGATCGGACCAAAAACTTAACTCAACCTAGATCCAATGTCTGGGAGCTTAACGCCGACCGCATGTAGAAAAGGGGCCTTTAGAAGTGCTCCGATGGTTCGTTTCAGATGCTATTTGGCTGTAACCTAAGTATACCTTGGCCCTGGGGCCATTTCCATCAATCATGGGCCTATGGAAGGGTCTTAAACCCTCTCTCTCTCTCTCTCATTCCATACGAATTTGGAAAACCCTAAGAGAGAGAAGAGAGAGAAGAGAAGGAAAGAGAGAGAGAGTCGGCGTTTCTTCCTGGGATTCAATCCCGCCGCTCCACGTGCTTAACCACCACATCTGTATCGCTATATCGGCGATTTTGTCACCTTTTTGGGTAAGTAAACCTAACCCTAATCTGTTTTAGGGTTTCAAATAGAGTGAATGATGAAATAGCTAACCTAATTCATACTGTAGGTTGCCATTCTGCTGTTAACAAAGACTTAGTGTCTAAACTGAACTCCTTATCCGTTTACCGGCGTAAAGTGTGGACTATAAACGTGTAGGTTATGGTTTTCAAGGCTTTCAATGCCGGTTAATGATTTATAATTGACGTGGGCGTCATTTCACATGCTAAATGCGATGCTTGATTCGCTTTATAGTTATATATGAACTATGTTGAATATATCGTATTTCACGCGTTTGTTGAAATGTTTGAATGCGTATGGAATTTGGATTTGCACTTGCCATGATTATTAACCCTAAATATATGCTCGTTGTGTAAGTGGCAACTCCTTTGCAAAAAGGGCTGCCAGGATATACGTTATAACTAGTCTAATACGCGTATGCTGAAATGTGTAGTCTAAGTGTTTAACAAAATGTCTGAATGAGAAAATGCTCATTTTAAGGTATGATATAAGGGCGTTGAGACAAGACTCTCAATCCCCTTATCCATACTTATGGTTTCCTTTATGTAACCTATCTTAGTATTATGTGATTCGTGATGAAATGCCTGTGTGTGTTAACATGTACACTATGTATTTGTTAAAAATATTTCAAATAAGATCTTTATGAGGATTGACTGTCACATGCTGTTTCTTGACTATCACATGTGAAATAAATTGTTTGGAGTGTGTTTGAGACTATGGTATAGTCCAAGCAATCGGTAATAGGTCCTGGATTGGTGGCTGAGATTGTTTCGACACACCGGACGTGTTCGATGAATCCGAGTCGTACGCTGCTAGTCGACAGTGGTTAGGCCACGCGGAGTGCTTACGCACTCCATGTCGATTGGCTCGACGTACGCTCGTACTAGTTAGGCTCGTCAAGTAACCCGATTGACCTGATGTATGTTCACCATGTATGGACGCTATTGTTGAACCTAAGGTACCAAACTGACCAGTGAAAACCCCGTTAACCTTGATACCTCGATCTACTAAGACTCATGAGCCGGACATGGTGCTATGGGACACCGTGGTCGAGCTGTCGGCCTACGCTGGGGCGACGAGCCTCCCCGTAGTGACCAGTGAGCAACGCCGCCTCATGAGCCGAATACGATGGTATGGGACACTGACGACCCTAGAATGGATCATTGTTTAGGAATTGATATAAGGGAGGTACCTTAGCTTCTCAATCCTGCTGTATGAAAAGGTCTAATAAGAACTCGGTAATCATGTTCATGCACCGCATTGCATGTGCCTTTGGCGTTGGAGTTAAGCACAGTGGAAGGGATGCATGCCGCGACCGTGAAATGAAGTTCGCAGAGAGAGTGCAGGCGAGGGCATACATCATTAATGCATAACATCCTTACACTAACCAGAGTACTCAGGAATGCTTGTTGTATTGCCTTATTATTACTGCTTGATTGAATTGATAACATGTTAACCTTTGCTTTATAGTTCCACTGAGTTAATCACTCACTCCCACGTTCCGGAACGGTGTTGTACACACCAACCAGACTCTGTCTTAGCTGCAGGTGGTAGCGATGCCTACGAGGTGGAGCCAGACTTCGAGGATGATGAGGAGGCATTCTCCTACATGCAGCTATCGGGCGGGTTCATGTGAGCCATCTCCTAATCGCCAGGGCTACAAGGACACTGACTAGATGCCCTTACACTGTTATTCTGTATTTTTGAGCACATATGTATATTCATTTTGTACATTTTAGGAGTATACATGTATATAGTTAACCTGGTAACATGATCACACTTCGGAGACATACTACAGTTCATATATCTTATACATGTATTACAGTCTTCCGCTTGCAAAACTCACTTGTCTCTGGAGTATGATATGTTGTTTTGGTATAATCTCATTCATGTTTAATGCACTAATACGGACAACATTTAATCATCATTATCTATGTTGCATAAGTGATGTGTTGAAACTCGGGAGTTGGGCCTATGCTCGACTCCCGATTTTCAGGACGTTACAAAACCGAACCACTATACATTCTTGTGTTTTGGATTATTATTTGCACACATTTTCTAATTATACTTGTGGATTTAATTTGTTGAATTATATGTATACATGATTAGATGAATACTAAGAATTGAATAGTTAGCACATCCTACACACACATGTCCATTATCTTGTTTATAGACTAGTTACTTTATTGACATATTTCTTGTAGTCTATGTGATTGGACCAACTTGGGTTGGAAGCATGGTGTGCCAAAACGGTTACGTAACGGCCGATACGTAACAGTAACGGTGGGAACTGTTACACGTTTCGGGGTCGTATCGGCCGTTACCCGAGCGTAATGGCTGTTACGGGCCCGTAACAGGCCCGTATCGGCCGAATAACGGTAACTTTTTTTTTTCATTTTAAGCTCTATTTTTGTTGTTTTTTTGAAACCTCTTGCTTCCAAACTGTTTCTCACTCCTTCTACTACTCATTTCGACCAACCTTGGCTAGGTATTTGAGATAAAAATACATTATATTACGGATTTTCTTGAATCAAAGCTCGGTGGGCCATTTTTCAGAAATTCATCAAAAATAGGTATTTATACTTTTTTTAATATGTTTTGCTATTTTAATCATGCCAAATGATGTGTTCATCATAGTAGAACATGTTCATGTGCATTTTACAGATTTGGGGTGCTATTTAATAATTTTTTTATATTTTTTTCTATTTACGCATGAATTTTGGCCCCTTTTTTTAAAATTCGAGAAATCAATTTTTAATGGTTGTTTTACTGTTTTAATCATGCCATTTGATGTGTTAATTATTGTAGAACATGTTAATGTGCATTTTACAGATTTGGGGTGCCATTTTATTTTATTTTTTTCATATTTTTTTCTATTTACGCATTTATTTTGGCCCTTTTTTTGAAAATTCGAAAAATCATTTTTTAATGATTCTTTTGCTGTTTTAATGATGTCATATGATGTGTTAATCATAGTAGAACATGTTAATGTGCATTTTACAGATTTGGAGTGCCATTTTATATTTTTTTTTATATTTTTTTCTATTTACACATTTATTTCGGCCCTTTTTTTGAAAATTCGAAAAATCATTTTTTAATGATTCTTTTGCTGTTTTAATGATGCCATATGATGTGTTAATCATAGTAAAATATTTTAATGTGCATTTTACATATTTGGGGTGCCATTTTATATATTTTTTTAATATTTTTTTCTATTTACGCATTTATTTCGGCCCTTTTTTTGAAAATTCGAAAAATCATTATTTAATGATTCTTTTGCTGTTTTAATGATGCCATATGATATGTTAATCATAGTAGAACATGTTAACGTACATTTTACATATTTGGGGTGCCATTTTATATTTTTTAAAAAAATATTTTTTCTATTTACGCATGAATTTTGGCCCTCAAAAATAATTGCAAACACCTAAATGTAAGATATTTTCATATTAAATTCATTCTAATATATCTATCATTGATAGTAGATAGTTTGAAAATTAAATATATGAATTTTGTAGTCAAATTCAGGTCATTTGGTTCATAAATTCATCAGACAGTTCGATACAACTTCTCACCAAACAGTGGACCGTTACACCACTATAAACATGTTCCAATTTATAAATGAATGCATATTTGGAATGCTTAGAATATTCCGGATTTAATTCATATTTTTTTGGAAAAAAAAAATTGCGCCGTTACGGGCCGTTACGCCCTCGTATCGCCGTTACGCTCCCATATCTGTATCGGTTTCAGAGAGCACCGTTACACCAACTAATACCGATACGGGACACCTTGGTTGGAAGCCTTAGTGTTAATTTGCCTTAAATGTTTAAGATTGGTATATTAGTTTAATGAAGGCAATTAGTATTTTAATTGACAAAAATTTTAAGTGGTCCTATTCACTCCCCCCCTCCAGGACAAAGCCATTCATTCTCTAGCTTCACCAAGCTTCCGCGTATAGCATGTGGTGACCATTCCACCCATGTGCAATTTTATTTCCTAATAGGGAAAGTTCCTTAAGTAAAGTAAAGAAGGGGGAGACAGATTAAAATTCCTTTTCCAAAAGAAGATGCCCTTTGCAGGGCTATCAATGGGTTGGGTCCTAGTGTTCCCAAAACTAAGTTGATCAGGTTTGAGTCTTGCCTCATCCGAGTCCTTTCAGTTTTGGTCATTTTGGACCCAAACCCAGATCTGATCAAGCTCAGGTACCTATTTGGTTCCATCAGGCTTCTAGACCTTGGTTTTGAATTAGGTTCATATCAAATAGGGACATTGACATGATTGGGCCCACTTGAATGGATGGATTAGATCACACACACATGTGCTGCTTGTACACGTTCAAGGTGTAAATGGGCCATCTTACACGTGCATGGCTTAATAAACGTAATTTCATTGCTAGAATAAATAATGCATACATACATACAGGGGGTGATTAATGCGGGTGCATTTTTATACCGGGCTTGGGTAGGGGTTGCCTGTGGGATGCAGGGACACACTCAGGATAAGTGGCCCGTGTCAAGCAGGTGGCTCGTGTCAGGCGGTACCTATGTGATTTGGGGCCCACCAGGGGGAGTGTTTCGGCTGAGATCCTAACTCATGAGATGTGGGGCCTGGGCTATGAGATAAAGGAATTAATTTTTCATGCTCTATTAGTTCGAACTTTTAGAGCAAGTGGTTAATTGTCCTACACCAAATGTACATACTTACATGTTTGTAATTGTATTCAAAATGGTGGATCCGAACCTGACCCAATTTCTGAGCGGGTCCAATAAATTGGACCTGGACCCATTAAACTTGGGTTAAGTCCATCTAGTACCCATGGGTCCAGGTACCCCATTGACAGCTTAACCCTTTTGAGTATACGAGTTTTGTAGCTATCAAGTGGGGCCCACCCACCAGGGGTCACACAAATGGGCCCCATGGTGTCCCATGTCCTACAATGCAGTCATCAAAAGAAGCATCTCACTGATTTGCGATCAGCATCCTTCATCCTCGTTAAGTCAGCTTGTATGGATGGTTGATCTCATTTGTTCAGCATGAACAATCTATGGGGCGTGGACAAGAATTGTCTGGATAATTACATGGTGGGGCAGAAGGGATGAGAAGAGTGGCGAACCTCTAAGCAAAAACCTTGCTAGCAACAGTCTACTTTCGGCACAATATTTAAATTAATCATCATCAGATTGTCAGGGTTTATGATAAAAACCAGTGGCAGAAGTTTAACACCGGCTGCCAACCGTAAACAATCCTCCTCGTTTATTTGGGCTTGGGACAACAGTGACAGCACATAACTCCCACTGGTAGATTTTTCAACAATTAAGTTACTATTTTATTTTTATTTTTTGTGAATCATCTGGTGGATTCATGTAGCCGACCCGAATTTGTTGGTATAAGGCTGAGATAATGATGGTGATTTTGTAATTCATCCAAGCAAATGGGTGTTTCTTCCAACCAAATTCATTCATAACCATTCATCAGGTGGGCCCACCAGGGATGAGTGATGGACCAAAAACCCACCATCCACTGGACAACCCAGCCATACAATCGGTGGACAATTTCCTGCAGTGTAAAAAATGATGCCTACAGAATTTCAACCATCAATTTGTAGGCCAGCAATCGACTGGTAGGGATACCTGAAAAGGGATTTTTTTTTCAGCTTCACCCATCCAAGGGAGGGTCGACCAGACAAGTGCTCCGGTCAATAGAATGTAATTCCCACCTCTAACCATTGCAATTAAAGCTAATAAAGAACTTCAATTACAATTGCAATTAAAGCTAATAAAGAACTTCAATTACCAAAACAAAAAACTATAAATAGAAGAAGTAAGAAAGAAAGATGATTTACCATCTTGTTCTTCTGCATCGGTAAGAGAGAGATCGAAATTCCCAGATGGATTGAAGGCTACGGAGACTGCGACGTCTCGACTGCTCCGACAGGGGTGTGATGGAATGGTGAGAAGGGAAGAGCCTGAAATTGAGATGGATTTGCAAGAAATGGGAGAAGAGGAGTTTGAAGAGGAGAAAGGAGTTCTTGGTGAGAGGGAGAGAAAAGAGGAGAAGAGATTGGTCGGGGTGGCAGCAGCTGCCATGAGAGGAGTGAGTTTTGGAATTTTTACTCAAAACTATGCTGAAGCTGCCTTTTTTTTTTTTTTTTTTTTCTGGTTCTGTTTATCTTTGTTTTGTTTGGGTTTTCATGTGGCCTTGGCTTCAAATTCTCCTATCCGTTATCACTTCTCTCAACTTGACAAAAATACCCCTTGCCTGGCACGTGTATGATGTCGTGCATTTGAGCCGTTCAGCTGCGGTCCCCACCTTGGAAATGCAATGGCTCAAGTACCGTGCTGGTCTGATGGTCAACTGGGCAGGTCACACATTTATGAAGAGACAGATGGATGGGGTTGAGTGATCTAAGCCGCCCATCGGACGGATCCCACGGTGAGGATGGCAATATTAAAAATCAGGTCCATTTGATCACCTGGGTGGCCTCACGAGTATGTCGAATGTGCACCGTTGGTTAATATCTACTGACCATCCGTTATTTCGCACCCTGGCCTCTCATTTAATGATCAGCTCGGCTTGATATCCGAACAACGCATATACACTGTCGGACGCAGATGGCCAACCGACGCTGTCAGTAGCCAATATCTACTGAACGGTGCTCCATGGGCTCCACCCCACTGTGTTTTATCCACGTGGTTCATCCGTTTCTTTTCCGAGCCAGAAAATGATGCAGATCCAAATCTCATGTGAACCACATCATTGAAAACAGTTGTGATTTACCACTCACTATTAAGAACTCTGGGGCTATCAAGTACCTGGAAACGGATTGGCTACTCCCCTGCCATCAGCCAATGACTGATGGTCGGTGCTCTGTGGACCCCATAATGATGTATGTGTCTCATCCATGCCGTCCATCTATTTTTATAGATCATTTCATGGTATAAGACAAAAAATGAGATATATCTCAATCTCAAGTGGAACACATTAAAGAAGAAAGTGTTGAATAAACGTGACCATTAAAAGCTTTTTGGGGCCCATAAAAGTTTTGGATCAAGCTGATCTTTGTTTTTTCCCTTCATCTAGGTGTGTATGACCTAATCAACAGATTGGATGTCAGATAAACAGTACAGTGGGCCTTAGGAGGATTTTAATGGTGGATATCCAATCATTATTGTTTTCCAATGGTGTGGTCCACCTGAGATTTATACCCCTCTCGTTTTTTTGGTCATGCCTGAAATGATCTGTAAAAATGGATGAAAGACATGGATGAAACATATAGATCATGGTGGGGCCAATAGAGCACCAACTACCGGCCACCGAGCTAGTGGCAAGGCTCCGAACTATGAACGTATAGCCTACCCGCTCACGCAGCTGAGCAAACTCAGCACGTGCCGTCAGCATGCGTGGAGCGAGCAACAAGATAAAGAAGAGTCAGACGAAGTTGAGCAACCGGAAACAACAGATAACCGAATCATGGAAGACATACTTACCCCAAGGAGGCTGGTTGTCGCAGACGCAAGGGCCGACTCCATTAAGGAGTCGAATAGAATAGCAAATTCCGCCTTGGGCATGTGGCGGTCCGCCCAAGGGAGGATCCCCTTGATTGCCTGGCAGAAACCCCCACCTCGTTCCTCCCGAGCTTCAAAAGGACCACTTAAACGGTAGGTGACCTCTTCTGCCCTTGAAGAACGAGCCTATACGGGAAGCTCGAAAACTCCATGTGCCTCCGCATAGTGGGCATCTTCCTGAACGGTCGCCCCAACCGTCGCAGCAGCATCAAGGGCGGGCTCCATTCCCTCTCCTTTCATTTTCACCACGAGTAGAGATCTTTTGCTTCTTCTTCTTCGGCCCGCTAGCTCCCCCGAGGGGGAACCTGGAGCTTGGAAGGCCTTAGTAGAGGACAAGCTTTAAGCATCTTTACATTAAAACACGAAGAAACTATGTTAGAGAAGTTCGCAAAAAAAAAAAAAAATCCCAAGTCCTAGAGCTCGGCTAAGGGTCTTATTAAAGGTCTTACCGGTGAGTGCGAGGTCCAAGCCCGATTTGAGAAGTAGTTCGGCTTATAAAAGTACTCTCCAATATCTCAACTCCTCCTCTAGCGCTTTCACGTCCCTAATCCGAACAAGCGACCCGCTGTCAAGCAAGGGGACATGTTTAGGGATAATCGCAGCAAAAGATACATGCGAATGAGGTCAAATGAATTTGAAAACGGACCAACCAAAGACTAGCTAACAAACAACTACTTCCGCGAAATACTAACCTAGATCAAAAAAAGCTCGGGGGACCAAGGGCTGATCTAAATCTAGGCTAGCTACCTCCCAGCACCCAGAGGCCCAGAACCACTTGTCCCTCTAATTTTTGTTAGACGACAGAGGGTCAGTAATAAGGGCCCCTCCAATTCCTCGCCAAGCGGAAAAGTAATACTAGCTTGGCTACAGCTTGTTCAGCTTCAACTGATACAGATGCAGCAACTCATCAACAGTGAGCTCAGGTTGATTTAGCTCGGACCACAAAACTGTGCAACCGATCAGAGCCCTCCATCCGTTGGGAATCATATGTCCTAGGGCCAAATTCAATCGGGTGAGCAAATGCCTCACCAGACCTTGCAAAGGAAGCCTCAAGCCTCGTTGAAGAGCGACCCAGAAGACTACAATAGATCCCTCTGGAGGTCAATCGAGAAGCTCGTTCGACGAGGGGATCCAGAGGATTACAGACTTGGGAATATGATATCCCAGTCTGATCCGAGCTAACTCCCCCTCAGTAAGGGTCGAGGGTACAGGATCCCTTGGACCCTCCTCGTTGGCAAACTCTTCCGATTCTTCCTCACCGGATTGGTCGCGCCTACACTCATCGGCCACTTTGCTAGAGATCTCTCCAATGCCCGTGATGTCGAGAAACCGACATCTGTAATCATCACCAATGACGACGGTGGGTTCGACATTACCCAGAGACTACTTGCCCCACTGTCGCCGCCGAAGGCCCCCTCCCATGAACTCGAAGAGCTAGACATGGCAATTTTTTGGGTATTGAGAATCGCTGTAAAAGGAAAAATAGAGGAGGCAAGGGCAAACGGAGCTCACTAGGGAGGAACGGGCAAGTCTCAGCTTAGTCGCTAGTGAAAATGGTTGTCGAAGACGATTGGGAAAAGCAATAGTAAAAACAAGGGTTGTGAATGGAAAGGGCGAATGGAAAAACTTAAGGGTTAGGGCTTCCCTTATATAGAGTTGCCACGTGTCAGTCATTAAAGGCACCCATCAATGTCTACTCGTATAAGCGTCGTCTCGACACGTGGCGCGACCTGATACCCTGCTCGACCCCAATATTGAGTAAAAGCCACGCGTCATGACTTCGTTGGCCCGTCGCCGAAACGGCAGCTTGGCGCCCCACGTGACCTCGAACTATGAAATTCCACGACGTGTTCAAGTACTGACACGCCTCAACTGTAGTGTTGGCCGCCATACATGGCATTTATGACAATACGACCCGACTTAAGCTACACATAACTCAACCTAGCTACAACCGGCTTACTTTCCAAGCCCCAGTAGATCATCTCGAAAAGTAAGGGAAGCTCGCTATAGGGGGGAAAATAGATAGGTCGATACGTCGACTTATGGAATGGACCAACTTTACAAAACCAGCACGGACCCAATAAGATTCAAGCCTTAAGAGGCACCTGTGTCCAAAGACAGGTTGACCTTCACAGAGGTCGACACAACTATAAAGACGCTCAAAGAAAATACAACTATAGGTCCACTCAAATGGCCTGTTACCGACCTAACCCATAGTTCGGCCATAACTCTGTTATAGGTCAGTTGTAGATTGGTTATAGGATGGCCATAGCTCAGCTATAGGTCGGTCATAGCTCGATCATAGCTTGGCTATAGATCGGGATAACCCTTAAAGCAAGGCAGAAGTTAGTTTCGTGGAAAGTTCAATATAGCTCGCGGCTGCTATAACAAATACAACCTCCTCCCAGATCAAGAGTCTGGGAATCTCTCCAACGGCCCGAAGATCTCTTCTAAGATCTTCGGAGGATCAAGCTGTGAGACCTGACCCGAGTTCACATGTGTGCATGTGTGTGTGTGAGTATGCATCTCGTTTGTTTTGGTCTCGCGGTCCTATCGATTAAATTTCGGCGACCCGTGACCTTCGGATAGTGTTTGCAGTTATCCTTAAGTTCGGTCATGTAGACCCGACTCGGATTGATCCAAGACCTATGCCATTGCGACCGCATCATCGCCGCAGTTCCAATGCCGCGTCTCGTGCATAAATCCGATTTGTACATCAAAAGATATAGGCCACGCTCTTTTTGGACCGTTAATTGCATTTTAATGGGACCCACCTGGCTTGCATAATTTTTCATTTACAATTTCTTATGCAATCTATGACATCATCACCTAGAAAACCTAGCTCCTATAGCTAGCCTAAGCTCTAGCTCCTAGACCCCTAGCACATTGGTTTCTCCTCCCAAATTCATCATGAGTTTCTCTTGCCAAGGCAAGCATGCCTTCTCTTTCCTAGGAAACTCATAATTTCCCTCTTGCTACATTTCTCTCTCTTCTCTCTTTTCTTTTCATTTTCTCTCCTTCTCCTTGTTAGAACACCCCAAAAACGTCCCAACTTGGTAGAAATTTCTGCACCTTCTCCTTCATCTCCCTCCTCATCTAACCCTTTACTTTCAATCTTAACCCTACATCCATGATCCTTGGAGCCTAAAGAGTCCAATGCTATAAGAATCTTGAAGATCCTTTAAGGTGGGTGCACTTAGCTTAAGATTTTCTGATTTTTTTATGGTAGATTCTCCTTCATCTCATCCTTAGGAACTTGTGGGGCCCATTAAGTGATGATGGAGGTACCCCATGTCTCTATGATCGAGGCCAATGGTTCATTTCTTTGCATGCAAGTTCTATGGATGGGGTCATTCTCTATTGTTGAGGGTCAAATATTGCATATCAGACCCTAGTCATTGCCTGGATTTACGAACATGGTACTATTTAACGGCCTGATTTAATCGTGTTTGTGATGCAGGGCGTATTTACGAGCCTGGACTAGAAAAGGGTACTAAAAGCATGGATTTAACGCTCTGAAGTCACCAAGGCAAGCAACAGACCCCAGGAGACCAAGATCGACAGATTTGCACGCCAGGGATCCAAGAAAATCGAGAAACTGAAGCTCAAGTGGCCCGAAAGACATCCAGAATGCAAGATCATAGGGTTCCTACCATCCGTTCAGCTCGAAAATTCATACATCGCCTGAGGACCATAAATTAACCGTACACATCAAATTTAATCCGTTCAATCCTTGTGAAAGTGTCCCAACGGACAGATCAACCTATAAACCCTTGATTTGGGGCCCACCTGATCTCTGGATATGCTTCAATTTTGGACTCAACATCTTAAATTAAATGGGGAAATGGATAGACGGTACGGATTTCTTAAGAATGTCATAGTGGACCGCACCTGCACTTGAGTGTGCACAGTGCGTAGGCGCGCTGGACGCGCACCAGACGGTCAGCCCGGTCAAAGACGAGCTGACCCGTCTTCTTCTTGCGAAGTAACAACGGACGGATGCTGTCCATCCGTTTTTCAGTAGTAGGGCCCACTCATCATCCAAATGGATGATCCAGACCGTCCATTGAATCTCTTGGGTAGACGTAACCCTCACCTAGGTGTCCTTTTCGACCCATGAACGTACGGATAGGCAGATTACCGTTCAAACACAAGATGGACAATGGAGTAGATAATCTCATGGGCCACACTGAATTCAATCCAAAAACGACCATATCCAAATGGTTTTTCGAGTAGACCTCAATCGACGACGTGGATTTTCCACCTGACATCGATCGTGAGCTCTACCAAACACGACAGCGACTTGCGGCGGCTCTGTTTCGCAATTAGACGCTGGTTTGGTGCGGTGGGGCCCACCCCTCACCCATCAGGGCCCATAGGTCTAATCTAGACCGTCCATCAGGAGCCCACGGGTTCTCTCTCCCTAACCTAGGTAACTCATTTTAGGAAACCACAGAGATCAGTCCCCATTCATCCAAACAGAGACTGACGGTACAACGAACAAGGCGGGTGGGACACACCAAATTCGGTCTAGAAATCATCCAATTCTACTGAATTTTCAAGGGCAATCCAATGAATGGACTGGATTTCTTGATGTTCGTCAGGAATGGGGTCCACCAAACAACCAAAGGAAGCGCTGTTACACGTTTTGTTACAGTGTGTGAAACTTTCGCACCTTTGTCTGCTATGCGTAAGGGGTACGCACGCAAGCTGCCACCGACTCCTTGCTCTATAAAAGGAAAAGAAAAAGAGAGAGAAAGGCATCGAATTTTGTGCTGAGCGTGGAGCAGAGAAGCCTGGACGTGAAGCAGTTTCTACGGAGTTTTGTTTTCTTAGTTTTCTGTTTAATTTCTTTATGATATTTGAGGATAGCCTAATCATGTTGGGCTAAACCTCTTAGCTAGAGCTAAGAGGTGAAGCTTGTGGTGTGATGGGAACGATTCTATGGTTTGGATTCATGTTATGGCTTTGATTCATGTTAATCTAAATTGTTGTTGATTTAGTTGATTAATAGGAATGCTTCCAGTTTTTAATGGTTTGTTGTGACTAAAATTACAATAGATCTGCGACAGCTTTGAGCATGTTCTTAGCCTTATAGGGTTTATGAGTTTGGGAACCCTGTTGTTCACCGTCATCTCCTAGGCATGGTTGGATGACGGAACTCTTCCTGACATTCATACATCACTCAGATTGGCTGTGAATTGGTTTAATTCTGTTGTTTGCTTTGTCTCATGGGCATGGTTTTGTGATGGAATCCACTCTAATTTACACCCGTCTGATCTCTTGAAAACTAGATTAAATAAAGTTAAGAATTGATTTTCAGGCTATATCTTCCAACTGGATGAAGATGGGACTCGAAGTCTAGTTGAATTCATGAATCGACCGTAGATCTCCCTGATCTCTACAAGTGGATCCTCTGAATCCCTAGTTTCCTTCCTCTGAATTTCTTAAAGTTTTAGATCAGTATTTTACTATTATTCCTCAAAATCATTCGATTTAGATTTCATCTTAATCTAGTTCTAGTTCTAGTGAGTTTCAGATTACGTACAGGTTTCAGTCCCTTGGGATTCGACCTCGGTCTTACCGAGTTTATTACTACATCACAACCCTATACTTGGGGAATGAACATCTATGGACCCCATCATGACATTTTTCCTTTGATGCATGTCCTTTAGGGGTCATCTAGACCATAGATTTAGATGGGAAAGATATTCTCACCATTTAATTGATTCCTAACTTCATGCATGTGCTAGATCTAGATTGTATATGATCTAATGGATGACATGAATGTGTTGTGATGAAGGGAGTGCCTCAATAGTGGCAAAGATCCTCTCTTGTGGCCGGACTTTCATTTTTCCCTCATTTTATCTTTCATTTCTGATGTGTGTGGCCAACTTGGGGGCCCTGGAATATCCAGACCGTCCAACCAAGGTGGACACCCATGGTTGTCCATTCCTTGGATGTTGGCACCCTAATTGCTCCATATCGGATGCATGCAATGGGTTTTATGGAGGGGAATCGGTCTAGATGTTTGTTGGGCCCACATAGGTGGACCACAACATTGATTTCATGGGGTGATTCTCCTTATTTTGGTTCCCATGCTCAGTTCATTTCATGTATATGTTGCTGTCCAGAAATTTTCTGGACAGTTGCTGGATAGTTTTTAGGTCAGGATTATGGACTGATAAGAGGGATTTTTCACCCCCATTGATAGATGATTCTTCGAGGTATGGACCCTACCTTGATGTATGTTGAATCCCACCTCCATCCGCCCTTAATTGATCACCCAAAAAGGTGGGCCAAGAAAGTTGGTCAGTCCAGATTTATTTTTTTTGTACTGTCCAGCCACTCTGCATGTTGTAAAAACATAAATATCAACTTGTTTCTGAAATGGTGGACCACCTTTGTGGACCCCACCTTATATTTTACTTATACAAGGATGTTGGCCCTATATTTTTTCAAATTTTAGCAGACCTGGGCCCACTCTAATGGGGTGCACAAATCAGGGGCAGTAGCATTGTTTCAACATGAATTATTTCTGGACCTTGCTGTCCATAAATTGCATGAGTTAAATAAAATACTTTCACTATCTTAAAAATTCTAAAATTTTTCAAAGAGGTGTCCCACCCATGTTAGGACCTACCTGCAAAATTGCAGGGCCAATAGATCCCATTTGGGCATCTAAAAAGGTGGACCAACATAATGGACTGCCAAAAATTTCTGCTGTGCAGTCCAGCAGCATAGTCTCATAAAACCAAAAATTTAAAAATATTTTCTCAAAATGTGGGCCTTATTTTTGGGTCCCACCTTATTGTAGGCTTGATGAGGGACCTTGGGTCCAAATTTCAAGAATTTTGGAGGCCCAGAACCCACCCATTTGGATGTCCCAAATTCATGACAGTTATCTTTCCAGCAATATTTTACCCTGGATAGATTGTAATTACGAAATTTATTAACATACTTTAGAGTATTCAAAAATTCTTAAAATTTACAAGAAGGTGGCTCACCTATGTTGAGACTTACCTACAAATTTTTGGGGCCAATGGACCCCTGTGCACACTGTGGAAAGGGCCGGACTGGTCCACCACGTTGGGACGTCCAGGATGATCAGAATTATTTTGGCAGACTGTATTTCGTAAATAAATTAAAATATTTATGAGTCTCCAAAAATTCTGAAATTTTGTAAGAGTCTGACCCACCCATGGAAGTATAACCTTGCAAAATTTCAGAGCCATCGGGCCCTTATACTGCCCGCGGTAAGGCCTAGAGCGGCCCACCAGGTAGGGATGCCCAGGCTGGGGCGTCCAGCCTTGGCTGGCCGTCTAACCTGCTTTGTGGGCCCGCCTAGATGTGTTGTATATCCCATCATCCATCCATGTGGGGTCCTTAGGTGACTTGATTATCTTCCTCATCGGTGGTTTCCAATTGGGGCCCATTTGGATGAGATTTGGGCTAAATACCCAGGCCCATAGGGCTGCCTACATATGAGGCATCCTGTCTTGGGCCGCTGCTGGGTCTGCACTCCAACAGCATGGCCCACTTGATATATAAGTTGTATGTCCCCCTCTCATCTAGTGGGACCCACTGTTATGTATGTGGGCCATCAGAAATTTCATATACTATAAAATAATTTTTGGATTCCAACCAACCCAGAAATTGGGTGGGCTAGAATTTGGCAATAAGCCTAATAATTGTTGCCTATAAATGTTTGTTTTGAGGCAGTATGACCCACTAGATTTGAGGAGGATTTAAATCAGTTATCTTACCATTTTTCTATAGTATTATTAAGTGTACTTAGGACCCATATGAGGCCCACCCAAGTTGAGTTTTAATGAAATGTTGCATGTGATTGAAAGACTAGTTCCTTAGGCCTTGTGGACTAAATCCTTTTAGATAGGCCCATTGATCTTGGGCCTATACTCTCCTATCTATTGTGATGGGTTTAAGGACTATAATATGTAAGTAGTTGGGCCCTTGGCTGCCCACTAAGTTGACCTTGTACTTGGGCCAAAAAGTGGGTCTCAACTCACTTGTGTAAAATATGAAATTTGCCCATGAGGATGAACTACTGGGCTGCCCATGAAGCCCACCACAATATATGGATTTATGACCTTTATGGTTGGGCCCAAACCTTACTTGAGGGCCAACCATATTGCCTATGAGTTTGGCTTTATGTATAGCCCATTAGGCCACGCATTGCTTGGGCCTTATTTCATGCTCGAGTAGTGGCGGGCTACCTCTTGGAAACCAATTGAGGTTGGATGTCCTCCTAAGTGATCATAAGGTAGGCCCATGGGTTTCTCTATGGATGGTTAAAGGCCCACCATAGACCCTAGACTATTTATTTGAGGCTAAATATGGATGTATGTGGAGCCTACCTCAACGTATGTTGGTCCAGGTCATTCAAGCCTTGGATCGCCCGATCATGGAAGCAGTCTCTGCCTTGGGTTGCTGCTGGACTCACAATCCAGTATCAGGCCCACTTGATCTTTTCATGATTTATACACACTCTCCATCTGGTGGGGTCCCCCAGTGAGTATAGTTAGCTTTCATGAGATTATTTCCACATAGTTAACTAGTTTCTAGACCTTAACAGGTCCAGGAAGTCAAACGGTCCAAAAGTTTATCAAAGGGCCTAAAATGTACAATTTTATGGTTAAAACTTTATTTGACTGTGGGGCCCACCATATTGAGAACTTGTGTTCGTGTTACATGCTTATGTTTTCTTATAATCTTTGGGCTTAATCAGTGTATTCTTTTGGGTCACCTTCAGTGATCACATTAGGACCCTATCTTAGATCAGATTTTTAGGGCATCCCATGGGCCCAGAGTGGGTTGGGACATCCTAGCTTGGCCTAGCCATATATTGGGCCGACTTCTATCATTTGGATGGACTTGTGGGCTGAGATAAGGATAGTATTGGGCCCTTTGTTGCCCATAACCGGGTGGAATATATGAGCGCATGAGGGCCTTATACCGTTAGGCTGCGACTCTCACTGTCGTGTAGTCGGTTAGATAGGGGTGTGGCCTTACTCGCCTGATGTACGGAGGCATTGCTAGACTGAATCTGACCAGCTCATAAATGGGTCAGCTACCATCAGGCCTTGCTAGTGATTGGTTGTCCACAAGCGGGTAGTGAGGTCTCTTATGCTCGTTTGACTGTGCGGGGTCTGTAGAGCGGCAATCATCCAGCAGTATAATGGACCCCGGTGATTTCCTTATAATGGAAATGTTCTTGATATATGGATTGGATATGAGCACTGACATTACTTCGTATTGCATTTGCATCAGCTGTGTAAGCCTCATATTGCATAGTATTCATGTTAAGCCTTAGCATGGCGCTCAGCACTCATTGCATTACAGTACTTATTGCATTATATAGCCTTGGTATGGCTTCTTGCATTAATGTACTGCCTTGATATAGCTTCTTGCGTTCATGACAGACCTGGTAAAGTGTTGTGGGTCAAATATTGCATATCAAGACCCAGTTATTGCATGGATTTACAAGCATGATACCATCTAATAGCCCGATTTAATTGTGTTTGTGATGCAGAGTGTATTTACGAGCATGGATTGGAAAAGGTGCTAAAAGTATGGATTTGACGCTCCAAAGTCACCAGAGCAAGAGACGGACTCTAGAGGACCAAGATTGAAGAATTTACACGCCAGGGATTCGAGGAAATCAAGCCGTTCACGTTAAAGAGGCCCGAAATTGGTCCAGAATGCAAGATCACAGGGTTCCCACCATCTGTTTAGTTCAAAACTTAATACATGGCCTGAGGACCATAATTTAACCGTACACGTCAAATCTTAGCTCCCAAATCTCTGGGGAAGTGGCCCAATGGACAAATCAGCCCATAAATCGACCATCTAGGGCCCACTTAATATCTGAATGTGCTTCAAATTCGGTCGTAACCCCTTAAATAAGGTGGTAAAACTAACAGTCGGATCAGATTTCTCACACACATTAAGGTGAGGCCCACTTTACATGAGTGAAGTGCACAGGAAGCTGTGCACTCATAGTGCACTGTACCGCATACAGCAGTCACTGCGTTTGACTGCGCAATTCCAAACAGAGCAGGAGACTCTATTTTTCTCCAGCGCCTGGCCGTCTACGGGATGATTGGTGGGCCATCAAAACAACCCCAGATGTATAATCTAAACCGTCCATCAGGAGCGGGCCCCAAGTTCGAACAAACCTTGGTTTATTTCACGCAAATCCTAGTCCACTCGAAGACACAAATCTCGCTGCAATTCGGCTGAGTGCAACGCTTTCGTCCGCAGATGACGTCAAGAAATCAAACAGAGGTGGGCCAGGAGCATTGGATGATGATCTTGGAGCGTCCATTGAACGCAGCACACATCCATGACTAGAGAACACAAGATTTCCGGTCAAGGAAGGAAGATTCGCATAGCAGCGCCGTTGGATGAAGATCCAAATGGGATTAACAGTAGGAAAAATAGGAGCCCAGAACAGAGTAATCAGATCGATTATGGCATTCAAAATCCTACCCTGGGGCAACTGACCACCACCAAGAAATTTGGATGGATCAAATAGCCGAAACGAATCTACTATTGTGCCAAACGCGGGTTGATCGCGGGTCCTCCACCAGTTGTTGCATACTGACTGCGTAAAGCTTGATACGCAAGCCCCAGCCGAACTGGCTGCTGCGTGAAACTTCCGCATGGAGTGCGGAAACCCTTCTCCGACTACAGTTCTATAAAGGGAGAGAGAAAGTGAAAGGCCAGGGGGACGTGATGGGAAGGTGATCAACAGGGAGAGCACGGCTTAGGCTTGGACATGGCTGGAGTGAGCTGGACGAGGCTGGAATAGGAATTGATATCTGGTTTTTCTTTCCTTCTTGTTCTTTTCTTTTTCTTTTTATTTTTATTTTTATTTGCTTTGTTTAAAGGGGCCAGCCCATTCATGTGTGGCTAAACCCCTTAGCTAGGGCTAAGGGGTAAAGCTTGTAGCGTGATGGGAAGAATTTTATGCCTTTAATTCTTATTTAAACTGAATGGATTTGGTATTGGGTTGATTGTAAGGGAATGTTTTCAGTTTTTAATGGTCTGTTGTGACTAAAATTACAATAGGTCTGCGATGGCTTTGAGCATGTTTCTTCATTTTTTTTCATGTTTATGACGTTAGGAAACCTTGTTGTTCACCATAGTCTCATGGGCATGGTCGAATGACGGTGCCCTTCCTAACCCTCATAACATGTTGATTGGTTGGTAATTAGTTTAATTCTGTTGTTTACTTTGTCTCCTGGGCATGGTTTGGTGATGGAATCCATTCTAATTCCTATACCTTTCATCTCTTGAAACTTATATCAGGTAAGTTCAGTTAAGTTCCATGATTCTTGAAGCAGGCGTAAGATCTCCTTGATCTCTACAAGTGGATCCTCTGAATCTCTAGTTTCCTATCTTTGATTTCTCTTAAGTTTTAGATTAATCTCTCACCATTATTCATCAATTTATATTAGATTTAGATTCCATCTTAAGCTAGTTCTATTTCTACCTAGTTTCAGATAACGTACAAGTATCAGTCCCTTGGGATTCGACCTCGGTCTCACCGAGTTTATTACTACATCACAACCCTATACTTGGGGAGTGAACAAGTTTTTGGCGCCGTTGCCGGGGACTGACGGTTACGTTTTTCTAAAATTAACTAGTTTTAGGATTAGTTTAAGATTATGATTTTTTCTAACTTTAGGTTTAGATTTTCTATTTTAGAAACTAACCTGTTTTCCTGTTTTGTAGGATCCTGACACAAACTTCTAAATTAGTAATCCCTTTCTAATTCCTCTACTTTTTCTATTTTTAGAATTAGGGTTTGAATTTTAGAAATTTCTAATTCTAGTATTTTTCTATTTTTAGGAAATAGTTTATGTTTAGAAACTTTCCTCTTTTGTTTTTAGAAACTAGGTTAGTTATTTCTCTTTTTAGAAATTCTTTCTAATTTTATAAACTAACTCATCTTTCCTTTATTTTATTTTTAGAAACTTTCTAATTCTAACTCTTTCCTTTTTAGAAACCAATCTTTTTTGTTTTCTTTTACAGGATCTTAACATAGGAACTTCTCATTTGGTACCATCTTTAACTTCTCCTCTTACTTTCTGTACTTTTCTAATTTTAGATTTAGATTCTTCTTTTAAGTAACTTTCTATTTTCTAGTTTTAGAAATTTTTCCTTTTTTTTTAAGAAACTAACTTTCTATTTTTATTTTTAGTAACTTTCTAATTCTAACTCTTTTAGAATCTAACTTTGTTTCCTAATTTATTTTTAGAAATTTTCTACTTGTAGACTTTATGTTTAAAAACTAACTTTCCTATTTTGTAGGCTTTTAAAATAGAAATTTCTAATTCGGTAAGCTCTTTCTCTCCTTTCTATTTTTCAGATCTCTTTTAGTAACTTACTTTCTAAGTTTAGGACTTTCCTAATTTATTTTAGAAATTTTCACTTTCCTTTAGGAATTTCTTCTTTTAGAAACTAGTTACTTCTATCTTTCTTTTTAAGGATTTTCTAATTCTAGACATTCTCTTTAGAAACTGACTTATTTTGTTTTCTTTTACATGTTTTTAACTTAGGGACTCCAATTTGGTAACTTCTTTCCAACCCTCTCTTTCTTTCTAGATTTTCTTTTCCTTCCTTAGGATTAGGTTTCAAATTTGATTGAGGGTTGCGAGTGTTTCATGCCTAAGTGGGCCTGTGACAATACTCGACGTCACTTGACTGAAGGAGGATTGGTTGAGGGGTTAACTATCCATCGCAGGACTAGACACCACTCAAAATCCCCTGAGTTAATTGAAGTGATGGCTGAAAACCAACCTCTTTTACCCCAACCTAGGGTGGAGGACATTCAGGATGAGAATGAGGTGTATTAAGCACCCCCGCCACGTACTTTACGAGATTATTTACAACCAGTGGGGGTGAGTACGCCCTCATGCATGATTTTTCCTGAAAATACGGGACATATGGACATCAAGCCAGGGGTTATCCAACTCCTTCCTAAGCTCCATGGGCTTGAATCTTAAGAACCATATCTACATTTGAAAGAGTTTGATGAGATCATAGCCACTTTATATTTTCAAAATGTGTCTGAGGACACAGTCAGGCTGAGACTCTTTCCTTTTTCCTTAAAAGAGAAGGCTAAGACGTGGTTACATTCACTGCGTCCTAAATCCATTGGCACATGGAATGATATGCAAAGGGAATTTATAAAAAAATTCTTCCCACATCATAAAACGATTACCCTCAGAAAAGCAATCATGAACTTTGCCCAAAAGGAAGATGAAACATTCTTCCAATGTTGGGAAAGGTTCAAAGATTTGGTAAGTTCATGCCCACAACACGGATTTGAAACGTGACGCATTACAAATTTTTTCTATGATGGACTGACATCTTCCATGCGCCAAATGGTCGAGACAAGGTGTAATGGAGAATTCATTAATAAAAATGTTGACGAGGTATGGGATTACCTCGATAGTCTTGCTGAAAAAACACAATCATGAGACTATTACCCAAAGTCGAACACCACGTCTAGGCCGACTCAATTAAAGGAGAAAGGTGGATTATATCTCTTGAAAGAAGAGGATGATCTCAAGTGTAAAGTGACTATGCTTATAAGGAAAGTTGAGGCTATGTAAGGAAAGAAGGATAAGGTTAATGAAATTGTTTGCGGCATCTGTGATTGCAACATTCATACAACTGAAAATTGTCCTACAATACCCGCCTTTCGAGGAGTGTTAAATGAACAAGCTAATGCCGTAAACAATTATCAAAGACCTTTTACTGGACCTAACTCCAATACGTATAATCCTGGTTGGAAAAATCATTCAAACTTTAGTTGGAGGAATGGACAAACGGCTACCCCTCAAGGTTTCTTCAATCAAAATCCAAACCAAGTGAAACCTCAAGAGGAACCGGTTCAAAATTCCATATAAGAGCTGGCTCAGGTAATGCGGGGAATTACAGATTTTATGCAAAAGATAGATTCTCGTATGACGGTTATAGAAAAGGGGATGCTTCCTGCACAACCTCTCCCCAATCCTAAACCGCAGTACGAGATTAATGATCCCAGTTCTTCAAATCAGATGGGGCACGCTAAATCCATCACCACTCTTAGGAGTGGAAAGATCATTGATAAAACTCTTCCAATTAGGCCCGAAAAGCCTCAAGAACCAGAAGAGGACAACAAAGATGGATCTAGTGATGCCCCACAAAAATTAAAACCGGAACTTCTAGAGAAGCCAGTTGCTCCGTTCCCCCAACGGTTGGTTTCACCAAAACCTCTCTCTAACTCTCAGGATATTCTGGAGGTGTTGAAACAAGTGAAAGTTAACATTCCTCTACTTGATGTCGTGAAACAGATTCCTTCATATGCCAAATTTCTGAAAGACTTATGCACGACCAAAAGACAGCAAAGTATTCAAAAGAAAATCTCTTGACTGAGAAAGTGAGTGCCATCCTAAAGTAAGACGTGCCGTAGAAATTCAAGGATCCTGGTAGCCCAACTATATCATGTGTAATCGGGAACCATCGAATTGATCACGCACTTCTTGACTTAGGAGCGAGCGTAAATCTGATTCCCTACTCTGTATACAAACAGTTAGATTTGGGTGAGATAAAACCCACCCTGACCACACTACAACTTGCTGATCGCTCTGTTCGTGTACCAAGAGGGATGATTGAGGATGTGTTAGTCCAGGTCGATAGATTTTACTACCCTGTAGATTTTATCATCTTGGACACTGAACCCATCAATAACATGAGCACTCAGATTTCCGTCATTCTTGGTCGCCCATTCCTTGCCACGTCAAATGCAATTATCAATTGCAGGAATGGTGTCATGACTATGTCTTTTAGAAATTTGACATTAGAGTCAAACATCTTTTTCAATAACGGCAGCAACTCAGAGGATGATGACAATTTCCACGACATTAACATGATTGACTCTTTCGTGAAAGATACGACACCTCTAACCTTATCCTCCGACCATCTAGAGACGTGCCTGGCCCACTCCCATGATTTTGATGATGACATGATTAGGAAAACGTGCGCCTTGCTTGATACTGCACCGGTACTTGAAGTTAACCGGTGGAGGCCACAATTTGAAGAATTGCCACAAACCGATGTAGTGCCTCTACCGTCTAACCTCAAGCCACCGAAGCTTGACCTAAAACCTTTGCCCTCTGATTTGAAATATGCCTATTTAGGTCAAGATGAGACATACCCGGTGGTGATCTCTGCTCACCTGGAGAAAGAACAGGAGAGTATGCTCATATCTACTCTCATTGAGCATAAAGGAGCCCTGGGATGGGCGATAGCGGACCTCAAGGGAATCGATCCCTCGATTTGTACTCACCGCATATATCTTGAGGATAATGCAAAAACCGCTAGGCAACCACAACGTAGATTAAATCCAAACATGAAGGAAGTGGTTAAGGCCGAGGTTCTTAAACTATTGGACATGGGTATCATATATCCTATATCTAATAGTCAGTGGGTGAGTCCAACTCAAGTGGTCCCTAAGAAGTCTGGAATCACCATCGTAGCCAATGCTAATAATGAACTCATGCCAACTAGAGTCACTACTGGTTGGAGAATGTGCATTGACTACAGGAAGTTGAATACCGTCACGAGGAAAGACCACTTTCCTTTACCATTCATTGATCAGATCCTGGAAAGGTTAGCTGGTCATTCCTATTACTGTTTCCTTGACGGGTATTCGGGCTACAACCAAATAGAGATAGCCCCTAAAGACCAGGAAAAGACCACATTTACATGTCCCTACGGCACCTTTGCCTACCGAAGGATGCCATTCGGACTATGTAATGCCCCTGCCACCTTTCAGCAATGTATGCTTAGTATCTTTTCTGATATGGTGGGGCAATATTTAGAGGTCTTCATGGACGATTTCTCTATTTACGGTCCATCTTTCAGCAAGTGCTTGGAAAGTCTTAAATGTGTGCTGAAAAGATGTGAAGAAAAGAACTTGGTACTTAATTGGGAGAAGTGTCATTTTATGGTTCAGAAGGGAATTGTCCTTGGGCATATCATCTCGTCCAAGGGAATCGAGGTAGATAAGGTAAAAATTGACCTTATCTCTAACCTATCTCCACCCAAGAACATCAGAGACGTGCGATCCTTCTTAGGACACGCAGAATTTTACAGGCGATTCATAAAGGACTTTAGTCTCCTCTCTCATCCTTTAAGTATTCTTCTTCAAAAGGATGCTCTGTACGAGTGGACTAAGCAATGCCAGGAAGCTTTCACCAAGCTTAAGGGTACGTTAACCACTGCACCTATCATGAAGCCACCCGACTGGAGCCTTCCTTTTGAGCTTATGTGCTACGCTTCTGATTATGCTCTTGGAGCGGTTCTAGGCCAGAGAAAAGATAAGAGACCCTACGTCATCCATTACGCGAGTAGGACTTTAAATCCGGCCCAAGTGAACTACTCAACTATGGAAAAAGAACTCTTAGCTGTAGTATTCACCTTGGATAAATTTAGGTCCTACCTGATCGGATCCAAGATCATTATCTATACAGATCATGCGGCACTGAAGTATCTTTTTTCTAAGAATGATTCTTAGCCCCTCCTGATACGATGGATCCTTCTACTCCAAGAATTTGATTTGGAAATTAAAGATAAAAAGGGAGTAGAAAATGTTGTGGCCGATCACCTTTCTCGCCTTAATACCTCTGATTCCCTTGAGACGACCTATATCAACGACATTTTCCCTGATGAACAACTGTTCAGAGTCTCCTATTCACCTTGGTTCGCTGATATTGCTAATTATCTTGCTACAGGTGCCATACCGACACAGTGGACTGCGCAAGATAAGAAGAAATTCTTCACCGAGGTGCGCAACTTTTTCTGGGATGATCCTTATTTATTTAAATATTGTCCAGACCAAATCCTAAGGAAATGTGTACCAGACGATGAGCATCAGAGCGTCATCTCCTTCTATCACTCACAGGCCTGTGGTGGTCACTTTTCTGCTAAAAAGACCACGGCCAAGATTCTGCAGTGTGGCTTTTACTGGCCCACTACTCATGAGTTTTGCAAAGCTTGTGAGCGTTGTCAGAAATTGGGAGCATTGTCCCATCGAAATATGATGCCTTTGAATCCCATCCTTATCATTGAAGCATTCGATTACTGGGGCATCGATTTCATGGGACCATTCCCCCAATCATTTGGAAATTTGTATATTTTGCTCGCCGTGGATTATGTCACTAAATGGGTTGAAGCGATTCCGTGTCGAACTAATGACCATCGCACGGTCATTAAATTCCTAAAAGAAAACATCCTTTCTCGATTCGGAACGCCTCGAGCCATCATTAGTGATGGGGGCTCACACTTTTGTAATAAATCATTTGAGAGCTTAATGAAGAAATACGGTATCTCTCATAGGGTGAGCACCCCGTACCACCCACAGACAAGTGGGCAAGCTGAGATTTCTAATAGGAAAATTAAACACATTTTGGAGAAAATGGTTAACCCTGATCGTAAGAATTGGTCAATCCGATTGACCGATGCCTTATGGGCATACCGTACTGCCTTTAAAACCCCTATTGGAATGTCTCCCTTTAGACTTGTCTATGAGAAAGCTTGTCACTTGCCTGTGGAGCTGGAACATAAAGCGTACTGGGCGATCAAAAATCTTAATTTCAATCTGGACAACGCTGGCTCACTACGCAAACTTCAATTGAATGAACTTGAGGAAATCCGGAATGATGCGTACGATAATTCAAGAATTTACAAGGACAAGATGAAAGCATTTCATGACCAACACATTTTGCGAAAATCATTCACGCCCGGTCAGAAGGTCCTTTTGTACAATTCTCGATTATATCTCTTTTCGGGTAAGCTTCGATCTCGTTGGACCGGCCCTTACATTGTTGTTACTATTTTTCCTCATGGGGCCGTTGAGCTAAGAGATCCCGACAATGGCAAGGATTTTAAAGTCAATGGACATCGATTGAAACCGTTTGTCGAGAAATTTGATTCAGAGGACATGTCTATGCCCCTGATTGCTCCTGTTTACCAGGATTGATCTCCTAGTCTGATGGAGGTATAGGTAGGTTTATCGCTTTCATAGGACTAGGGTAGTTGCTTTATAAACTTAGCGCTCCTGGGAGGCAACCCAGCTCTTCATTTCATTTCATTTTTATCATTAGTTAGTTCAATATTTGTGGGTAACATTACTGCAAACCCTCGCGAGACTACAACTCACTAAGGGCAACCTAGGGGTTTAAAGGCTTGTTGCATACGCTAAATGCAATCGAGAGCACCTACGAAAGTGGTATAGGTAGGATTTTATTTTTGTTATTTTTATGTTGCCTTCTCTCTCGTGCTGACCGACGCCCATGCTGCGATCTCTTGGAAAGTGTCTCTCGATTCATCATCCAGGTACTATCTTCCCATCACTTCATATTTACTTTTCGTTGTCCCAAGTGCATTGCACGCTCATATCTTTTACATTGAGGACAATGTAGATTTTAGGTTGGGGGTGGGAGATTAGGTGACCTAATTAGCATTTTCTTGGTCTTGAACAAAAATTATGAAAATTCGAAAGGGTTTTGACAGCCATCTAGGGCACTTGGAATTTCAAGATACATGATGTTGGAAATTTAAGACGCTTGGATTCAGTATCTGTTGGATTACATAATTAAGTTTGAATTGTTAATCCAGAATTAGAAGTTGTAAACATTGATTGAGTTATGATCTCACATGTCACATATCGCTTTCACATTAAGGTTTCAGTTTGATATTGAAGGATTTACTTGGTACTCACTAAGCATGAAAGGAACCGGCCTGAGAAAATTGAAAGGATTGGGTGAATAATCTTCACCATAGGTTTGCTCCCTATAGGTGAAGGTTCAATTTCCCAAAGTAGCCGTCGGATAGGGGTGGGCAATGGTTTTCATCATAGGTTTGCTCCCTATAGGTGAAGATTTGATTCCTCCCCTTGGCGGTATTTTAATGAAAAAATAAATAAATATATAAATATATATATATATATATATATATATATTAAAGGTCAATTAATGAAAAGATGATCCGTGAGGAAAGTTTAGTTATTATGAATTATCTTAGTGTTTACCGATAATATCATGAAATTAAGAAGTGAACCTTAATGATAAGCCGAGATTATACGATACACCCATGAAACTCAATGTTTAGAATTTTCTGATTGTGGGATTAATACTTTGAACGTAACTATGAAGTTTACCGTGTGCTTGAGACCAGGAGAAAATAATGCCCAACATTCATGAATCTTAGAATTCTCGTATCTGGATTATTCTGCAAAAATCACTCGAGTTTATAGAAATTGTCCTATAATTCTCAACTTATTTTCGCATGCTTTGCTCGGGACTAGCAAAATGCTGGTTGAGGGTTGTGTTGTGGGTCAAATATTGCATATCAAGACCCAGTTATTGCATGGATTTACAAGCATGATACCGTCTAATGGCCCGATTTAATTGTGTTTGTGATGCAGAGTGTATTTACGAGCATGGATTGGAAAAGGTACTAAAAGCATGGATTTGACGCTCCAAAGTCACCAGAGCAAGAGACGGACTCTAGAGGACCAAGACTGAAGAATTTACACGCCAGGGATTCGAGGAAATCAAGCCGTTCACGTTAAAGAGGCCCAAAATTGGTCCAGAATGCAAGGTCACAGGGTTCCCACCATCTGTTTAGTTCAAAACTTCATACATGGCCTGAGGACCATAATTTAACCGTACACGTCAAATCTTAGCTCCCAAATCTCTGGGGAAGTGGCCCAAAAGACAAATCAGCCCACAAATCGACCATCTAGGGCCCACTTAATATCTGAATGTGCTTCAAATTCGGTCGTAACCCCTTAAATAAGGTGGTAAAACTAACAGTCGGATCAGATTTCTCACACACATTAAGGTGAGGCCCACTTTACATGAGTGAAGTGCACAGGAAGCTGTGCACTCATAGTGCACTGTACCGCATACAGCGGTCACTGTGTTTGACTACGCAATTCCAAACAGAGCAGGAGACTCTCTGTTTTTCTCCAACACCTGGCCGTCTATGGGATGATTGGTGGGCCATCAAAACAACCCCAGATGTATAATCTAAACCGTCCATTAGGAGCGGGCCGCAAGTTCGAACGAACCCTGGTTTATTTCACGCAAATCCTAGTCCACTCAAAGAGACAAATCTCATTGCAATTCGGCTGAGTGCAACGCTTCCGTCCGCAGATGACGTCAAGAAATCAAACAGAGGTGGGCCAGGAGCATTGGATGATGATCTTGGAGCGTCCATTGAACGCAGCACACATCCATGACCAGAGAACACAAGATTTCCGGTAAAGGAAGGAAGATTCGCATAGCAGCGCCGTTGGATGAAGATCCAAATGGGATTAATAGTAGGAAAAATAGGAACCCAGAACAGAGTAATCAGATCGATTATGGCATTCAAAATCCTCCCCTGAGGCAACTGACCACCACCAAGAAGTTCGAATGGATCAGATAGCCGAAACGGATCTGCTATTGTGCCAAACGCGGGTTGATTGCGGGTCCTCCACCGGTTGTTGCGTACTGACTGCATAAAGCTTGATACGCAAGCCCCAGCTGAACTGGCTGCTGCGTGAAACTTCCGCATGGAGTGCAGAAACCCTTCTCCGACTACAGTTCTATAAAGGGAGAGAGAAAGTGAAAGGCCAGGGGGACGTGATGGGAAGGTGATCAACAGGGAGAGCACGACTGAGGCTTGGACGTGGCTGGAGTGAGCTGGAAGAGGCTGGACGTGAGGCTGGAATAGGAATTGATATCTAGTTTTTCTTTCCTTCTTGTTCTTTTCTTTTTCTTTTTCTTTTTATTTTCATTTGCTTTGTTTAAAGGGGCCAGCCCATTCATGTGTGGCTAAACCCCTTAGCTAGGGCTAAGGGGTGAAGCTTGTAGCGTGATGGGAAGAATTTTATGCCTTTAATTCTTGTTTAAACTGAATGGATTTGGTATTGGGTTGATTGTAAGGGAATGTTTTCAGTTTTTAATGGTCTGTTGTGACTAAAATTACAATAGGTCTGCGATGGCTTTGAGCATGTTTCTTCATTTTTTTCATGTTTATGACGTCAGGAAACCCTGTTGTTCACCATAGTCTCATGGGCATGGTCGGATGACGGTACCCTTCCTAACCCTCATAACATGTTGATTGGTTGGTAATTAGTTTAATTCTGTTGTTTACTTTGTCTCCTGGGCATGGTTTGGTGATGGAATCCATTCTAATTCCTATACCTTTCATCTCTTGAAACTTATATCAGGTAAGTTCAGTTAAGTTCCATGATTCTTGAAGCAGGCGTAAGATCTCCCTGATCTCTACAAGTGGATCCTCTGAATCCCTAGTTTCCTATCTTTGATTTCTCTTAAGTTTTAGATTAATCTCTCACCATTATTCATTACTTTATATTGGATTTAGATTCTATCTTAAGCTAGTTCTATTTCTACCTAGTTTCAGATAACGTACAAGTATCAGTCCCTTGGGATTCGACCTCGGTCTCACAGAGTTTATTACTACATCACAACCCTGTACTTGGGGAGTGAACATAAAGCTGGTGGTGTTGGCCTTGATCATATTTCCTTCCTGTATCCGCTATTATTCTTCTATACATTATTATCACACACCTTCACTACCCTCTAAGCTTCTATAAGCTTATGCATGATTGATGCGTGCAGGAGATCCTACGCAGGCGCCGTAGTGGCAGAGCTTGAAGTAGCGCTGAGCTTGAGTACCCAGTGTTATAGACCTTCCTTTCTTTTTTCTATTATCTGATGTATGTTCTTTTGGACCTTATGGATGATTTTAAAAGTTTAAATTCATAGTGAATTTTGTGATGTGTGTCTTTTTTATTCTTAGATTTAATTATTGTAATCTTGGGTATGCTCATATTGGAAATGATTATATTATTATGAAAATCCTCCTTGTAGGAATCCCAGGATCAGAACTTACCTCAGGAGCCGAAAATGGGGTAATACGGAGGCTATTGCGACCAAAACCAGCCATCGGGTTCCTTGAGAATCTGGTTACCGAGTCTGTGGTGTGACACAAGCCATATCCCAAGAACTTCAGACGACGAAGATCTCGGAAGATCTCAAACGAATCTAGAAGTCTCCTTTACAGCACTACCTTTCTTCTCCTATAAATAGAGGCACCCTCAGCCAATGTGAGGTACGTTCACTAATCCTAAAACATGATTGATGACTCTTTTCCTTAAGATCCTACCCCAGAAAGGACCCCATAACCTGACTTAGGCATCGAAGGGTCCCCTGTACAAGCTAGGGTCTCCTTCGTTTATTCTTCTTCATCTATGCAGGTCCAAAAGGGTTAACCTAGGGGGGTCTATTGGAAAACGGCATCAATGGGGCCACGTAGAATATAATATGGAAGGTTTTTAGTGTTGGGAGTCTTCATCATAAGTGTTCCCTGTGGTTTGGTCCACTTAAGTTCTGAAAATTTCTAAATTTTCTTTGTCACGGAGGATACAAGGGTTCTTACATGATAGGCAGATTGGATGTCAAGAAAAAATCACAGCAGGTGCCACACATTGTGCTGTGCGTTACGATTAACCTGCACAGTTTTGTAACAGATACAGCCTCGTCAGGATATGTACTCACATACATGGTGCCTGTAGCCATTCTATTTTTTCTGGAGAAATTTGCGACTGTACGACCCATTGATGGCCCATTTACGAGACCAAGCCCACCTTATTTTACATTTGAAAAATGAGTCCGGATCCTCTATTATCAGGTCAACAGAGAAATCCTGATACCCTAATTCTCATTGGTCCACGTCACCACTCACTAAAAAAATATTAAAAATAAAAAATAGCTTCGGACGCCAAACCATTAGGGTAACAGGAATTCTCTGTTGACCTGATAACAGAGGATCCCGACTCAAAATGAGCCCCAGCTGTACGGATGGCTTGCCAAAGGTCAAAAATGCCCCTGCTTTTTCCTTCAAAGTGGATCGGTGGTGCTCGAAGACGAGCGCTGACACTCCTCGAACTCCGAGTTGTACGAACGGTTCAAAAGATATCAAAGTTACATGGGCCCCACAGTTACGTATTTATTATATCCACAACGTTCATCCATATTTCGAGATCATTTGGGAGCATTATTAAAAAAAAAAAAATCATATCCACAGATCAACTGGACCACACCACAAAGATCAATTTTCCCGTTAAAAATTTTGTAGGGCCCACCATAACATTTATTTTCCATCCAATCTATTCATAAGGTCACAAAGACCTGGATGAAGAGAAAAAACAAATTTCATAATAATCCAAAACTTCTTTAACCCCTGGAAGGGTTTCAATGGTAGACGTTCAATCCTCCATGACCTTTTACAGTGTGGTCCACTTGATAGCTAGATCTGTCTTATTTTTTGTCTCATGCCTTAATACGAGTTCGTCGAATATATGGACGGTTTGGATATAACACATACCTCATAATAGGACCCACAAAAAGTGATGGGGATTACAATAGTAAAAAATAAAATAATAATAAATAAATAGGCCAGGAACTTATGGCTACGGTGTTTTCTATAGCTACGGATTATAACTGTAGCAATAGCCATAGCCCCCACCGTTTTGATACGTCCTTTTATATGTATCGAAGGTCTTTCGATTAATCGAAAAAGGTCCAAAACTGTCCAGTGAGTTTGCCTTAAAAATCCTGTAATTTTCGATACATATCAAATACTCTTCGATATGTATCGAAGGTGATATGACCAATAGTATGTATCGAAGGTGATATGACCAATAGCTACGAGTTATAACCGTAGCCATAACTGTAGTCTGTGCCACTTTATGAATTTTTTTTAATTTTTTAATTTTTTAATTTTTAATTTTTTAATTTTTTTACATGGATAAATTTATTCTACATACAATTTTCTCTAATACATATTTATATAAATATGTATATATAAGCATATAAAAAAAATTTTCTCTTTTTTTTCATTTATTTCTTTATTCATTTAACAAGAATATCTTCTAAACCAAAATTAGTTACTTGACGTACCCTATATGATTTTGGGGTAGGAGAAGCTACTTTAGCCAACCAACCAGGTTATTTTTCAAGATTCCATTAGATCTATGGTTGAAAATCCATTTCCTTCACTTCGCGGTCAATTTCAATCAGTTCATGGTCAATTTCATTCATTTCATTTACTTCGCGATCAATTCCATGCATTTCACGATCAATCCCCGCGATTCCGTTTTGATTCACGGTCATTTCCATGCATTTCACAGTCAATTCCCTTCACTTCACGGTCATTTCCATGCATTTCACGGTCAAGCGCTTCACTTCACGGTCATTTCCATGCATACCACGGTCATTCCCGCCTATTCCGTGTTAATTCACGGTCATTTCAGCGCATTTCACGGTCATGCCCCTTCACTTCACGGTCATTTTCGCGCATTTTACGGTCTAATCGCCTCACTTCACGGTCATTTTCATTCATATCACATTCATTCCCGCCTATTCTGTGTTGATCCACGGTCATTTCGATGCATTTCACAGTCATGCCCCTTCACTTCATGGTCATTTCCGCACATTTCACCGTCCAATTGCTTCACTTCACGGTCATTTCCATGCATATCACGGTCATTCCCGCCTATTCCATATTGATTCACGGTCCTTTCGGCGCATTTCACGGTCATTTTCGCGCATTTCGTGGTACAATCGCCTTCACGGTCATTTCCATGCTTATCACGGTCATTCCCGCCTATTCCGTGTTGATTCACGGTCATTTCGGTGCATTTCACGGTCATGCTCCTTTACTTCACGGTCATTTCCGTGCATTTCGCAGTACAATCACCTCACTTCACGGTCATTTCCATGCATATCACGATCATTCCCGCCTATTCCGTGTTGATTCATGGTCATTTCGACGCATTTCACGGTCATGCCCTTCACTTCACGGTCATTTCCGCGCATTTCACGGTCCAATCGCTTCACTTCACGGTCATTTCCATGCATACCACGGTCATTCCCGCCTATTCCATGTTGATTCACGGTCCTTTCAGCGCATTTCACGGTCATGCCCCTTCACTTCACGGTCATTTCTGCGCATTTCACGGTCCAATCGCTACACTTCACGGTCATTTCCATGCATATCACGGTCATTCCCGCCTATTCCGTGTTGATTCACGGTCCTTTCGGCGCATTTCACTATCATGCCCCTTCACTTCACGGTCATTTTCGCGCATTTTGCGGTATAATCGCCTCACTTCACGGTCATTTCGATGCATATCACGGTCATTCCCGCCTATTCCGTGTTGATTCATGGTCATTTCAGCGCATTTCACGGTCATGCCCCTTCACTTCACGGTCATTTCCGCTCATTTCACGGTCCAATCGCCTCACTTCACGGTCATTTCCATGCATACCATGGTCATTCCTGCCTATTCCGTGTTGATTCACAGTCATTTCGGCGCATTTCACAGTCATGCCCCTTCACTTTACGGTTATATTCGTGCATTTCGCGGTCCAATCGCTACACTTCACAGTCATTTCCATGCATACCACGGTCATTCCCTCCTATTCCGTGTTGATTCACTGTCATTTAGGCGCATTTCACGGTCATGCCCCTTCACTTCACGGCCATTTCTGCGCATTTCACAGTTCAATCGCCTCACTTCACGGTCATTTCCATGCATACCACGGTCATTCCCGCCTATTCATGTTGATTCATGGTCATTTTGGCGCATTTCACGATCATGCCCCTTCACTTCACGGACATTTCTGCGCATTTCACGGTCCAATCGCTACACTTCACGGTCATTTCCATGCATACATGGTCATTCCTGCCTATTCCGTGTTGATTCACGGTCATTTCGGTGCATTTCACGGTCATGCCCCTTCACTTCACGGTCATTTTCGAGAATTTCACGGTCCAATCGCCTCACTTCACGGTCATTTCCATGCATACCACGGTCATTCCCGCTTATTCCGTGTTGATTCACGGTCATTTCGGTGCATTTCACAGTCATGCCCCTTCACTTCACGGTCATTTCGACTCATTTCGTGGTCCAATCGCTTCACTTCACGGTTAGTTCCATGCATATCACGGTCATTCCTGCGTATTCCGTGTTGATACACAGTCATGCCCCTTCACTTCGCCGTCATTTCCGCACATTTCACGGTCCATTCGCTTCACTTCACAGTCAGTTCCATGCATATCACGGTCATTTCCGCCTATTCCGTGTTGATACATGGTCATGCCCCTTCACTTCACCGTCATTTCCGCACATTTCACGGTCAATTCGCTTTACTTCACGGTCAGTTCCAAGCATATCACGCTCATTCCCGCCTATTCCGTGTTGATACACTGTCATGCCCCTTCACTTCACGGTCATTTCCGTGCATTTCACGGTCCGTTCGCCTCACTTCATGGTCATTTACATGCATATCACGGTCATTCCCACCTATTCTGTGTTGATTCACGGTCATTTCGGCGCATATCATGTTCAATCCAAATGCAAGGAGGATTTGTATGTTAGTGATGCATGTTAAGGAAAGACTATACACTCCCCCTTTTTGGGCTATAATGCTGCTTCTACGAGTGAAATCAACAAGTTGCTACTGAATAGAAAAGAATATGATATTTCAAGATTAACATCGGATAGAATATGATTATCTTTGATGTCCGAGGACATGGTCCTTGATAGATTAGAATGGTAGAACATGATTAGAGTAGCCGACCTCAATTAATTGGGATAAATTTCAGATGATGATGATCATTATCATCCATGTAGTCTTAATGAACAGCTTGTATGTCCCACATACGTGCAAGATTGGGCATGTGGTTGTGTATAGAGGTACTCATAGAGAAGTCCCTTCTCTTTAGTTGCTTCTATACTGTTTGTGTGTGGATTGGATGAAAACCAAAGAACTCAAAGGTGGTTCTAAAATCTCGTTAGTACAATTAAATCAGGAAAAAATAAAACAGTTTGTTCCCACTGCTATTCTTGTGAAATAAGCAAAAAAACATTGTAGCAAGGAAATCAAAAGATACATTCGGCCACCATCAACAATCAAAATTAACATTGAACTTTATTTCAAGCAAACAACTCCAATAGAGTGAGCAGGGAACAAATCATATACATGGCTTCTTCTAAGTAGGGAACAAATCTCATCTCAAAAACATGCAACACCATTAAGTCATAATTTTGATAACTCATATCGCATCTCAAGCATATCAATCATATCAACTTTCAGAAATATTCATACAAATGCAAATAAAAAACAGATAGAAAAGTTCATAACCTATAAGAAGCTGCACTTTTGGTGCGGTTATGATGAGGACATAATTAATCCAACACACATAATGCAATACTACACAAGGTAAACTTAAGTAGAAACAATTTCATTTATAATCTGAGATTGTACATTGTTCCCATTCACTCCTTTCACTAGGAGATTATGAAAGATATATATGCACATACAAATCGAAGTTTAATCGATATATCGAATCTTCGATATATCGACGGAGTATCAATATTATTGATAATTCGTTTCAGAAGAGCAGTGTGTCTATGAAAAATTGAGGAACATTTTCGATATATCGAAATTTAGTCGATATATTGTCTCTTCGATATATCGAAATGTTCTCGATATTATCAATAATTCCTTTTAAAAAGGCATTTTGTCACTAGACATTTTCTGACCATTTTCGATAAATCGAAATATAGTCGATATATCGACATATGACATCGATTTCAAGGCGATGTATTGTTTCGTTGTAACGATTACTTAGTTCAATAGCATCAACTAGAGTTCGATGTTATCGACAACTTACACCCGATGTCATCGATTAGAGTTCGATAACATCGAAGCGTACTTTTATTTTTTCCTTACAAAAATTTAGTGGATTCTGTTTTTATAATCGAGCGTCTTTCGATTAATATTGAAATTTCTTCCTTCGATTTATCGAAACTATCTCGATATAATCAGAAAATTGTTTTAAAACATCATTTCGTCTCTGGACAGTTTTGGAATAATTTCGATATATCGTCTGACATTCGATATATCGAAATGCAGCAAATGTCGATATATCTTGTACTGTTCGATATATCGAAGGGTAATTTTTACCCTTTTTTTTTAAAGGTTAGCTTGTTAGTACACACCCATGTCAGTACACACTCCATGTTATCCACCCCCACTACGAATCGATACGAAGACCTCAAATCGTGTAAATGAACATAAGTTCTTTAGAGACTTGTGGACCTTTTTCGATATATCTAATCCTACCTTGTCGCACTCTCTCGTCCATTAACATCTCCTGCATCCCCCATCTGTATGTAAACCAGGCTCCTTACTAGGCAGATGGTGGCCCACCTCCTCCACCTGGAATCCTTCACTAGAACATGATGGCGACCCTTTATCTTTGAATCGATGGAGTAACATAGCCTCCAATACATTACCATTTCCTTCTGCCCATTCACAAAAATCAAGACTCTTGATTGGTGGAATAACATACCCTCTAAATCACTATCGTCTCCTCCCCCTTCATGCAAACAGAGATTCTCAATTGGAAGATGGTGGCCCACCTCCTCCACTTCAGATCCTCCACCAGATGATATTGAAAAATGACGATCGATGAGTTCCATCGTGCTTTTAAGATATCGAATGGTTTCTGAATTAGGCAATTCTGGTCCCATTTGGAAACTTGACAAGTTACCATTCCATGACCTGAAATAGTCTAAATTGACTGTGAAGTGAAGGGAATTGACCGTGAAATGTATGGAATTGACCATGAATTAACACAATTGTTTGGAATGACCGTGAAATGCATGGAAATGACCGTGAATTAACATGGAATTGTTTGGAATGACCGTGAAATGCATAGAAGTGACCGTGAATTGGAGCAAATTGACCGTGAAATGCATGGAAATGACTATGAAGTGAAGGGAATTGACCGTGAAATGCATGGAAATGACCGTGAATCAACATGGAATTGTTTGGAATGATCGTGAAATGCATGGAAATGACCGTAAAGTGAAGAGATTGGACCGCGAAATGACCGTAAATCAACATGGAATAGGCGGGAATGACCGTGGTATGCATGGAAATGACTGTGAAGTGAGGTGAATGGACCGTGAAATGTGCAGAAATGACTGTGAAGTGAAGGGGCATTACCGTGAAATGCACCAAAATGACCGTGAATCAACACGGAATAGGCGGGAATGACCGTGATATGCATGGAAATGACCGTGAAGTGCGCGCAAATGATCGTGAAGTGAAGGGGCATGACCGTGAAATGCGCCGAAATGACCGTAAATCAACACGGAATAGGCGGGAATGACCGTGGTATGCATGGAAATGACCGTGAAGTGAGGCAATTGGACCGTGAAATGCGCGAAATGTCCGTGAAGTGAAGGGGCCTGACCGTGAAATGCGCCGAAATGACCATGAATCAGCACGGAATAGGCGGGAATGATCGTGGTATGCATGGAAATGACCGTGAAGTGAGGCGATTGGGCTGTGAAATGCGCGAAAATGTCTGTAAAGTAAATGGGCATGACCGTGAAATACGCCGAAATGACCGTGAATAAACACAGAATAGGCGTGAATGACCGTGGTATGCATGGAAATGACCATGAAGTGAGGCGATTGGACCGTGAAATGCGCGGAAATGACCGTGAAGTGAAGGGGCATGACCGTGAAATGCGCCGAAATGACCATGAATCAACACGGAATAGGCGGGAATGACCGTGGTATGCATGGAAATGACCGTGAAGTATAACGATTGGTCCGTGAAATGTGTGGAAATGACCGTGAAGTGAAGGGGCACGACCATGAAATGCGCCGAAATGACCGTGAATCAACACGGAATAGGTGGGAATGACCATGGTATGCATGGAAATGACCGTGAAGTGAGGCGATTGGACCGTGAAATGCGCGAAAATGACCGTGAAGTGAAGGGGCATGACCGTGAAATGCGCCGAAATGACCGTGAATCAACACGGAATAAGCGGGAATGACCGTGATTTCAATGCATATCACGGTTATTCCCGCCTATTCCATGTTGATTCACGGTCATTTCGACGCATTTCACGGTCAATTCCCTTCACTTTACGGTTATTTCCACCCATTTTACGGTCAATTCGCTTCACTTCATGGTCATTTCCATGCATTTCACGGTCATTCCCGCCTATTCCGTGTTGATTCACGGTCATTTCAACGTATTTCAGGGTCATGCCCCTTCACTTCACAGTCATTTCCGCGCATTTCATGGTCCAATCGCTACACTTCAACGTGAAATGCGTCAAAATGACCGTGAATCAACACGGAATAGGTGAGAATGACCGTGAAATGCATGGAAATGATCGTGAAGTGAAGCGAATTAACCGTGAAATGCACGGAAATGACTGTGAAGTGAAGGGGCATGACCGTGAAATGTGTCGAAATGACCGTGAATCAACACGGAATAGGCGGGAATGACCATGATATGCATGGAAATGACTGTGAAGTGAGGCAATTGGACCGTGAAATGCCCGGAAATGACCGTAAAGTGAAGGGGCATGACCGTGAAATGCGCTGAAATGACCATGAATTAACAAGGAATAGGCGGGAATGACTGTGATTTCCATGCATATCACGGTCATTCCCGCCTATTCCATGTTGATTCACGGTCATTTCGACGCATTTCATGGTCATGGCCCTTCACTTCATGGTCATTTTCACACATTTCACGGTCAATTCGCTTCACTTCACGATCATTTCCATGCATTTCATGATCATTCCCACCTATTCCGTGTTGATTCACAGTCATTTCGATGCATTTCACGGTGAAGTGTAGCGATTGGACCATGAAATGCGCGGAAATGACTGTGAAGTGAAGGGGCATGACCGTGAAATGCGTCGAAATAACCGTGAATCAACACGGAATAGGTGGGAATGACCGTGTAATGCATGGAAATGACCGTGAAGTGAAGCGAATTGACCGTGAAATGCGCGGAAATGACCATGAAGTGAAGGGGCATGACCGTGAAATGCGTCGAAATGACCGTGAATCAACACGGAGTAGGCAGGAATGACCATGATATGCATGGGAATCACGGTCATTCCCGCCTATTCCGTGTTGATTCACTGTCATTTCAGCGCATTTCACGGTCATGCCCCTTCACTTCACGGTCATTTTCACGCATTTCACGGTCCAATCGCCTCACTTCACGGTCATTTCCATGCATATGACGGTCATTCCCGCTTATTTCGTGTTAATTCACGGTCATTCCGGCGCATTTCACGGTCATGCCCATTCACTTCACGGTCCAATTGCTACACTTCACTGTGAAATGCATCGAAATGACCGTGAATTAAGACGGAATAGGCGGGAATGATCGTGAAATGCATGGAAATGATCGTGAAGTGAAGCGAATTGACCGTGAAATGCATGGAAATGATCGTGAAGTGAAGGGAATTGACTGTGAAATGCGTGGAAATGACCGTGAATCAAAACGGAATCGCCGATATTGACTGTGAAATGCATGAAAATGACCGTGAAGTAAAGTAAATTGACCGTGAAATGCATGGAAATGACCGTGAAGTGAAGGGAATTGACCGTGAAATGCATGGAAATGACCGTGAAGTGAAGCGAATTGACCATGAAATGCATGGAAATGATCGTGAAGTGAAGGGAATTGACCGTGAAATGCATGGAAATGAATGTGAGTCAAAACGGAATAGCCGGGATTGACCGTGAAATGCATGAAAATGACTGTGAAGTAAATGAAATGAATGAAATTGACCGCGAACTGATTGAAATTGACCATAAAGTGAATGAAATGGATTTTCGACCATCAACCTGATGGAATCTTGAAAAATAACTCGGTTAGTTGGCTAAAGTAGCTTCTCCTACCCCAAAATCATATAGGGTACATCAAGTAACTAATTTTGTTAGTAGAAGATATTCTTGTTAAATGAATAAAGAAAGAAATGAAAAAAAGAGAGAAATTTTTTTTATATGCTTATATATACATGTTTATTTAAATATGTATTAGAGAAAATTGTAGGTAGAATAAAGTTCTCCATGTAAAAAATAATAAAAAATAAAAAATTGCATAGACTTTTATGGACTGCAGTTATGGCTACGGCTATAATCCGTAGCTATAGCTTTGATAATATCGAGTACACTTCGATATTTATCGAAAATTGCAGGATTTTTTATGCAAAGTCACTAGACAGTTTTGTACCTTTTTCGATATATCGAAGTACATATCGAAAGTCCTTCGATACATAGTAAAGGACATATTGAAAAAGCATGGGCCTTAGTTATGGCTACGGTTATAATCCGTAGCCATAGATTCCAGGCTTCTTCCCCACCGCCTTTGTGGGTCCTTTTATGAGGTATGTGTTATATCCAAACCGTCCATCTATTTGGCGAACTCGTACTTAGTCTTGAGAAGAAAAATACGAAAGATTCAGCTATCAAGTGGACCACGCTGTAAAAGGCAGTGGAGGATTGAACATCTACCATTAAAACCCTTTTAGGGGTCGCAGAAGTTTTGGATCATTACGAAATTTGTTTTTCCTCTTCATCTAGGTCTTTGTGACCTTATGAATAGATTGGATGGAAAATAAATGCTATGGTGGGCCCTACAAAAGTTTCAACGGTGAAAATCAATTTTCTGTTGCTCTTTGTGGTGTGGTCCAGTTGATCTTTGGATATGATTTTTTTTTTTGGATAATGCTGCGAAATGATCTCCAAATATGGATGAATGTTGTGGATATAATAAATGCATAACGGTGGGGACGTTGATCTCTTTTGAACGGTTCGTACAACTCGGAGTTCGAGGAGCGTCACCGCTCGTCTTCGAGCAGCGGCCGATCCGCTTGAAGGAAAAAGCAGGGGCATTTTCGACCTTTGGGAAGGAGTCCGTACAGCTGGGCTTATTCTTGCAAAGTAAAATGAGGTGGGCTTGGTCTCGTAAATGGGCCATAAATGGGTCGTACAGTCGTAAATTTCTCTTTTTTTTCTGTGAAGCAACCTTAAAAGATCCGTACATTGCGAGGCACCGGATCCATGGAGGGAGACAGGCCTCCCATAGCCATGGTAGCGTTGCAAGTATCGTATGCAGCCGTGAATCTGACCTTAAGAGCAGCTCTTACGCAAGGGATGAGCCAAGGGTCGTTGTTGTCAACAGGCAAGCCATTGCTACTATTGCCATGGCACCCATTGCTTATTTTGTTGAGAGGTTCTCTCTCTCTCCTCAAGTTTTGACAGGTGGGCCATGGTAGAATAATCCAGACCGTTGACAAGATTGGGTTCCATCTTGCATACACATTGGGTGGACCATAGTTCAAAAACTGAAAAACTCGATTCGACTCAATAAGTTATGAATGGTCATGAATGACGTGTGCATGGCTTCTCAATAGAGCCAGTTGATGGAACCTTCATCAAGTGACTCAGTTCGAGCCGTGCTGGGTTGCATCAAATCGACTGAGTCAGAAAGCCAAGTCGTGACTGAGTCCAGCTCACCAGCGAGTTACATGGTGACTCAGCTTAAAATCCCGTAGAGTTGACTCAGCAGAATTTTGGGTCGAGTCATAGAGTTGTCTTTAAAACTATGGTGTGGGGAAACGGATTGGCTACTCCCCCTAACACCAGCCCGGTGGCTGATGGTGGGTGCTTTGCGGGCCCCAACAAGATGTATGTGTTTCATTCATTCAGTTCATCCATTTTTACAGATCATTTTAGGGCTTGATCCAAAAAAATGAGAGGGATTTAAATCTCAGGTTGACTACAACACAGGAAAACAATAATGATTGGATATCCACCATTAAAATCCTCCTAGGCCCACTGTATTGCTTATTTGACATCCAATCTGTTGAATAGGTCATACACGCCCAGATGAATGGAAAAAGAAAAATCAGCTTGATCCAAATTTTTTATAGCCCTCAAAAGGTTTTTAATGGTCGATGCTCATTCAATACTGTTTCCTGTATTTGGTCCACTTGAGATTGGGATATACCTCATTTTTGGTCTCATACCATAAAATGATCTGAAAAAATAGATGGATGGCATGGATGAAACACATACATCATTGTGGGGCCCACAGATCACTGACCACTAGCCATTGGCTGGTGGCAGGGGGAGCAGCCAATCCGTTTCCATGGTGTGGACCATGGGCAGGCACATGTGAGAGAAAATGACCACTGTAGACAAAACCTTTTATCCAGCAGTTTTTAAGAAGCAAAACAAACTTAAGTGACCAACTTAGACTAGCACGTGCGGACAGCCAATTTGAGGACGAAACTACCCCTCCTCACCGCTGTTGCATTTCCTCTCCTCCCCTCGCTCCATTTTCGAAAAAAAAATAATAATAATAGACGAAAAATCCTGCACTACTTCTGTTGCTTGGATCGCACCATCCTCTCTCTAGCTGGATCCCACCCTCTCTCATCCTCCACGGAAGAAAGCACGCACCACAGGTATAATGTAGTGCATTTACCTAAACGGTGTAAATTTTTTGTGGGTCATTGAACTGCTGGATGAAGCTCGCATCTTGGTTTTCGGTTCATCCATGCAAAAATCATCCTATGAATATGATGGATTACAAATAGAGCATCATTGTGGGGGCATAACAACGTTTCTACGGTGGAAGCGTTGTTTCATGTGGTATGAACCACTTGATATTTCGATATGCCACCATTTTGGGCTGAAACCCTTACTTTAGATGGAAAAACGGATGAACGTCGTGGATAGTCCACATACATTCAAGGTGGGCCCAACTCTGTTTTTTTTTTTTTTTTTGGGTTAGCTTGTTAGTACACACCCATGTCAATACACACACTCCATGTTAGCAACCCGCGCTAGGGATCGATACGAAGACCGCAAGTGTTGAAACGAGGTATCTCCACTCTAGCTGCCAATTGAGCTATGGATCTGGGTGTGCCCAACTCAGTTAACTCAGTACTATAAGAGCGTATTGAGCAAACTATAAATCCAATTTGCGAGAGGTTTTGGTCCATTTGACCTACTTCTCGGTTCATGATTGGTGAAATCCCTCGAGCAATTCATAAATTTGACAAAGATATCATAAAAATATGATGGGGAACTTCCACGGATTCATGTAATGTAATGAAAAATTTTATGAACTGCTCAGTCAATTTCATTAATTGCTTGGTCAAATTCACTGAAGAGAATTTCATGGAAAGCTCGATCAATTTCATTAACTGCTCGGTCAATGTAACGCCCCAGTTTTTAGAATCCGAGTACGCGACTCGCATTCCAAAAATTCAGGAGTTAACTAATGATAATGATAACCAACAAGTGAATCAAAGTGCAAATAACAGCAATGAAAACATAGCATAAATGTGATCCAAAGATGGGACCAATATTTTGGCCTACTCAGTTGGGGGCCAATTACATAACCTTAAGTTTCTCAAATTGTAAATGTACTGAAATGAAAATAAAGGGGCTAATCTACTAGTTCAGCCCAAAATAGGCAGCTACCTCCTGCTGCGGTTCCTTGTCATAGAGCTCCTCCTCGACCGCCACTGCCTCCAAGTCAGCCGCATACTCATCGGCTCCTATACCTACGTTCTTTGTACGGTTGAACATTGATGAATGAGTGGCCAGCTCAATATGATCTCCCCTCAAAATTACACACTACCGCTTTAAACAAGGAATAACATATACATATACAGACAATCCAAAATACAGTAGATGCAGTCTTATTAAGTGCATGGATGCATGGGATGCAATCATCGCCCCGGGGATGCTCATCCGTGCGGACAGTGGGCTCGTCACTCATGCAATCATCGACCTGAAAAATCTCATCCAGTCGGACAAAATACGTACATCACGTACGATAGTAATAGATGCTGGTTTATGCCATGTATGCATGATTTGCCAATCCATTATTAGTCCGGTTACACTCAGCAAAATTAGTTAAGCTCACAGTAACTACGGGGAGCTTGTGGCCCAGCGTAAGCTGACGGCTTGTGCATAGTATCCCATGACCATCATCCCCGGCCCATGAGGATACCGCCTTAGGGTGTATGTAGTAGCCACCAACATGTGGTCAATCAATTCAATGTAAAGGGGCCATCGCCAATGCCGACTGGAATGGAATGTTGAAAATTACTAAACAAGGCGATAAAATATGATGTCATGAATGGTTCAAGACGAGTAAACAGCGGTGTTAGAAAGGTTGTGAAGTTCATCCCAAGTCAGTTGGGTGAAACCCCACATGGATGGTAAACCCCATGGTCAGATGCCAACAACCAAAACCTCCATGTCAGGGGCCTACTCATATCAAGTTAGTTCAATTTCACCCTAAGCACGGACTCTCCTTTGCTAGAACTTTTGTGCACGGATTTCATCATTCGTGTGTGTCATAACAATATAACAATAACATGGATCTTGTCATAAATAAGGAACAACACATGTATTTCTACCAATACGTACTAACTAAGCTTAATATAAGATACACGAAATGAACAGTTAGTTTAATTATCTAGGAAATTTAAGATGTAAGTCCAAGGGTCTAAACGATAATAAGCATGGTAGTCTTTATGCTAAATAGATGGTCAAGAACATGCAGTCTATTTCCACACACGATTTACATTAGTCTAACAAACTATTAAACCGCTAAATTAACTATTTCTAGTCTAGTTTGGGATGGAAAACTTAAGGGGACGAAAATCATCACCAGGAATGTTGCAGGTTCTTCCTTGGTTCAAGTGATCCTGAGTACTCTGTTGCCCAGTGTCACGTGAGTAGCTCTCTGGATTCATTCCCAATCACCACAACTCATATTAGAAGGCATTCCCAACCTTGAAACGAATAGGATTGTAAGGTCTTGATGCGTGAGGAGGGGGCATGGGCCTGATTCATGGTGACTAGGCTCACCAATCTCATGCCCAATGAGGAGGTCCACTTGGGCCCGCTTTAGCCCAATTACTGGATCCAAGAATAGGCCCAATGGGACAGGTCTATAGTCACACAGTGGGTGGCCCACCCTTTCAAATGGTGAGGCCCATGGTGATTTTCACGGTGCGGCCCATAGTGATTTTTATGGTGCGGCCCACGTGACGGGTGGCGTGGACCACTTGAAATGGTCCTGGCCCATCCAAGCTTGCAGCACTGGACATAGGTTTTTACGTGCAGCCTATAAAAATACATGGTGAGGCCTGCTGGCATCTATCCAAGTGCGGCCCATCAGATGGTTTACATGGTGCAGCCCACTGAGCTACAAGCCCATTCCGTCTGAAGGCTGCCCCAGGTGGAGGTGCAGCCCACCTGCAGATCTAGGTGCGGCTCACCAAGGATCCATGTGAGGCCCACTATTATACATGGTGAGGCCCACCCATTTTGGTTGTGTGGTGCGGCCCTCTTGAGCTTCCCACCTGGTGTGGCCCATTGAGTTGTTTGCTCAGGTGTGGCCCACTGAGCTGTTTGCTCAGGTGCGGCCCACCAGCAGTAAGGCCTGCTCATAGGCCTGCCTTAAGCCATTTCTTTTTGGAGCCCAGCTTAGGGCTTGCTTTGGATGGGTTTTAAGGCCTATTTAAGGGTCGTTTTAAGCCCATATCAGGGCCCAGATAAGGGACATCAGCAGCACCATTCATCGGCTGGTGGGTGCCCGATTCTAGGTTAATTTCATGGCCCACCACCGTCCTGTACATAGGCCAATAAGGGACGTGGATTCCCTACCTGAACCAGGGCCTGTTATTGGTGAAACAGGGCCCACTTACAGGCCATTTTTGGGCCTGGTTAAGATGTCCATGGAGGGCCCTCCACAGCACGCAGTGTGGCTGATCACCGCCCTTGATTGAAGGCTCGATCAGGGACAATCTGCAGGCCCAAAACCGGCACCACAAGCCAACAGTCTCTAGCACTCAACACGTCTCGGTTTGGGCTAGGACCAGTCACCTCATACCCTCTGTTTCGGTTGGAATCACAGCCATTGATTGTCTCTGTTCTAGACTGAAATGCTGCAACCATTTCAACTTAATAGGGCCCAAAATTTGGCCATTATTTGGCCTGATGTGAGTCTGAAACATGGCCATTGTTTGGCCTGCTTCGGACGCCACCCATGGTCTGTTAATGGCTCTGGAAATGCCTCAGTCTGGTGGCTGGGTTTCAGTGAAGTGACGGCCAGAAGTGGCCCTGCTAAGTAGTCGAACCTTGCTGAGATTTAAGCTAACCAGGTGAAAGAGGTGCCGGAAATTACCTGGACTCCTTCTCCTTAGGAATGGAATTTCCCTGACCTGAACTGACCCAACTTGACTTGAGTTTGGTCGGGTTGAGCTGGTGCAATGCGGGCGTCGAGTGCTCATGCCTACAGCCTTTACTTCCCCACCTACCTCTATCACTCTCATTCGCCCTCTCCTAACTTGACTCGACCGGACTGCATTGACCCGTCTCAACCTGCATAGGTCGGGTTGACTCAGTGCGGCACCGAGTTAGCCTCTCTTACTCTCTCATACTCTCACCTTAGTTCACTGTTTCTCTCTTACCCAACTTATGGTCCAAATCACGAGGCCAACGGTTGGTTTTATAGCCATGGGATGGGAAGTTCCAGGAGAGGGAGAGAGTGTCGCCCTAGAGGGGAGGGTGAGGATCACCCCACGTGGCCGATGAAGGGCTTAGAATGAGCCAGCTAACAATTTTCTAAACGGGAATTGTCTCCCCTACCAGCCGCTATTACAGGCAAATGCTTGTTCATTTCGGGCAATGAATGGAGAGGGCATAATTTCAACCCAAGGAAGGGCTAGGATCGAAGGGAAGCTTTGAGCACGAATCGCTAACGTGGAGGGCCTCCCAACAGTCTTATTTTTTAGAGGGATCTGACGTCCGTCCGCTGTGCATTTTCATGCACGAGCGCAAGGGATGATTCAAATGTCTTGGCCCTGGCCGTTCGGACCTCTTCTGTTTGATAGGCTATTCAGATTGGTTGGAGAATGGCTCTATGTGGCCCACAACATAGATCTCAGCCTCATACAAGCCTTTGGACGGTCCTATCCTAAAATCTCTCGCCCCTTTTCATGAGCAGAAAGGCCTATACAGTTTTGATGGGGTAGGACCCAAGAGCTTAATGGATGGTTCAAATTACTCAGAAAATGCCCAGGGTGGGCCACTTTGGTGATCAAAGATCACTAGATTTAAACCTCTGTTTTTTTGCGGGAGAGACCCCCATTTTCCCATTTCCTTTGTAAGGAGCTCGGTCAAAGTTCATTTGACTAAGCCCATTGTTCTAGCGTATATCGTGTACTAGTGCATAAGATGCACACGCACATGATGTGGGGTCCACCATGACGGTTGTGATAAATCCAGTCCATCCATCCCCCTTAGGATTCTTACTTAAGGGTTCCTGCCCAGTTTGGGGCAGGAGCGAGGCTTAGGTGGACCGTATCATGTTCTTTAGGCCTTCTCACGGTCCGTGTTGTCAATCTGGTGGCCGGATCGACTTGATTTTCGATTTTGACGGCCCAAAGTAGTGTCAAGGCGCAGTGGTGGTTTGGTTTGTCGCCTTCTATCTAGCTAGTAGGTCGTTTGTTTATTACTTCCCTACTAATTAATTTAAGATTATTTTAATCTAAAGAAATTAGTTAATTGTCACCTTTTCTATTGTCATGGGATTCTGCCTCAGCTCTTAGGGTCCTCAGGTTTGACGTTGGTTGGAGTTCACATCCTGCATGCACCGTGTGCAACTCACTAATTAATAGTTTTATTTTCTATTAACGCGGGTTTAAAAAGTAACGCCCGTGCACCAGAGGTGCAGGGTGTTACAGTCTACCCCCTAAAAAAATTCGTCCTCAAAATTACCTGTGGTGTGTTGCTAAATAGGTGAGTGTATTTCTCCTTAACCTCAACTTCTCGTTCCCACGTTATCTCTTCTTCTCCATGATGTGACTAAAGAACCTTGACTAATGGTATCGTTTTTGTCCGTAGGGCCTGCTGCTTGTGGTCCAAGTTACGGATAGGTTCCTCAGTATAAGAGGCGTTATCTGTTAGTTCGATCTTCTCCCAGCTAACGATATGCGACGCATCTGGCGTATACTTCTTCAGCATGGATACATGAAAGACGTTGTGAATGCTGGCTAGTGCAGTAGGTAGTACAAGGCGGTATGCTATGGCTCCCACACGATCCAGAATCTTGAAAGGCTCGATGAAACGCGGTGATAACTTCCCTTTCTATCCGAACCTCATTAGACCCTTCATAGGTGACACCTTCACGAGTACATGGTCACCAGCTGCAAACTCCAGGTCATGACGTCGATTATCTGTATAGCTCTTCTATCTGCTCCGGGCGTTACACAGATGTTTTCTGACCATGTCAATGACCTGGGTAGTAGCCTGAACTAGCTCGGGACGTAACAAGCTTCTTTCTCTTATTTCTGCCCAGCACTGAGGGGCTCGGCAAGGGCGACCATAGAGAGCCTCATACGGTGCCATGCCTATGCTAGACTGGAAACTGTTATTGTACTCGAATTCTGCTAGGGCCAGGTGTTCGTCCCAGTTGCCCTGAAAGTCCAGGACACGTGCTCTCAGCATATCTTCTAAGATCTGGTTCACCCTCTCAGTCTGCCCGTGTGTCTGAGGATGAAATGTCATACTGAACTTGAGTTCCGTACCCATCTCTTCTTGCAACGTCTTCCAAAAGGCAGAAGTAAATCTGGAGTCTCGATCAGATATAATTTCTCACGGAACTCCGTAGGATCGCACGACTTCCTGGATGTATAGCTTTGCCAAATTATCGGTGGAATCTGTCATGTGGATTGGGAGGAATCTGGCAGCTTTTGTCAACCTGTCGACAATGACCCAGATAGAGTCGTGTTTCCTCTGTGTCTTAGGGAGACCAGATATGAAGTCCATAGAAATGCTGTCCCATTTCCATTCGACTAGAGGTAGCGGCTGAAGGAGGCCAGCAGGCTTGCGATGCTCGGCCTTTATTTTTTGGCACACCATGCATTTCGCCACAAAGTCTGCGATGTCCCTCTTCATATTGCTCAACCAGTACTGTCTTTTAACATTGTTGTACATCTTAATGCTTCCAGGATGGATAGCTAAATTAGAATGGTGGGCTTCTACCATTACTCCCTTCCTTAATTCGGCGTCGTTTGGAATGCACACTCGCCGCTGATACCGAAGACCGCCGTTGCTACCAACCCTCCAGTCAGGCATTTCTTCATTCTTACACCCTCTTTCAACTTGACAAACCATTCATCTTGGTCTTGTGCGGAGATCATGTGTCAGACCAGGGTTGGCTTCGTAGTCAATAGAGCCACATAAGCATCAAGTTCATCGAGGGTGAGCTGGATATCGAAGTCCTATACGAATTCCATCATCTCCCACTCCTTGATAATCAAGGTGGTTACCAGCTCATGCTTCTTCTTCTGACTTAGAGCATCAGCCACGGAGTTTGCTTTGCTAGGGTGGTATGAGATATCGAAGTGGAAGTCCTTAAGTGTCTCCATCCACCGACGCTGGCGCATATTCAAATCTTTCTGTGTGAATATGTATTCAGGCTCTTATGATCGCAGAATAGCTGAAAATCCTCACTGTATAAGTAATGCCACCATATCTTTAAGGCGAAAACCACGGCTGCTAATTCCAGGTCGTGGGTCAAGTAATTCTCCTCATGTTTCTTCAATTGGCGAAAGGCGTAAGCAATCACTTTGTCGTTCTGCATCAGCACGCAGCCGAGGCCCAACTTCGAGGCATCGCTATTGTCACGCCCCAAACTCGGAAACTGGGCCCACAAAATTTTCGATCTCCTAATTCGGTGCCGAAAGCCTCTATAGCACCCCATTCTCGGCTCCCAGCGCCTATACTCCAGTTTCCGATCCTGGGATCCTACAAGGAGGATTTTCAATATGAATTTGTCTCATAACAAGCATAACCACAAGTATACCAAATCACAAGAACAACATCATCACCACATATCCACTAATATAATCATTTGAGTACAATGCTGAAAGGAAAAAAATACATACATATAATAAAAATCTTCACAAGGCTCAGCTGCACGCTCCTGCTCCTCCTTAGCTACGACTATGTCCTAGCATCACCAGCACACATCTATCATGCATAAGCTTATAGAAAGCTTAGAGGGTGGTGTAAGTGTGCAAGCAGCATGTGCATGCTCAGAATGTAATATCAGAGTAAACGAAAATACCGGTAAGTCCACGAACTATACAATATCAGAGTAAGCAGAAGTATTAACAAATCCTGTGAAAACATTATCAACCTAATCTAGGATATGCGATGAAAAGACATAACAAGCCAATGTCATATACTGAGAAATTAATGTAGTCAATTAAGCAATGCGGAGACATAATGAGTCAAATATCAAATACTGATGATACAATACCATATGCAATTCTGAAGAGCTATGAATACCATCAGCCTCATTTAGTCATATGAATGTAAAAACATAACAACCCAAAATGCCATATGCCGAGGATGTAATGCAATATGCAATATGTGGTGCGAATAAAATGACCAAGTTGCAGTGTGAAGTCGGGATGATAGTACATGGTATCACAGGCTATGGAGCCTATCATAAAGGACTTCTATCCAAACCAGTCCCATACCTAAATTTGGATAGATAGACTCAATGTGGTAAGCTCCTGATCTCAAGTTTGTCGCGCGCCCCAACAGAAATCCTAGCCATTATGGAAGTACACATAATAATTAGTTGCGCACTACCAGCCCTAGTGGATAGTGAATGAATGAATGAATGACTATAATGTTGAGTATACAACTCCTGCCCAGTTAGTTCACAAATCAGTACGGTACATTTACGGGATCATCACCGGGGTCTAGTACAATCTACATGCAATCGCCGCCCACTGATGTACGACCATGCAAGTAGAAGAGACCTCACCATCCGCCTGATTAGTAGTCAGCCAATACCTACCTGGCACATCGATGGCGGACCCAATCACGAGCTGGTCAAACTCAGCCTAGCTATGCCTCCTTCTCTCGGGCGGGTAAGGCCACACCTCCTCCCAACTGACCACGACACAGTGGGAGACGCGGCCTACTGGTATTCGGCACTTGGGCACTCATGTATCCACTCGGTTTCAACGTTGGGGCGTCTCTTGGCCACGGAGGTTTAGGGACTTTAACCCACGGACATCCAAAGTGCTCAGATGCTCGAACTAAATATTTTCGGTGTCCCATCTAGCCATCCATGACATGCCTATGGAGGTCACGGCCGTTGATGTCGCTAGGGCGTACAGTAATCATAATCACACAATATAAGATGCATGAGTCATGTAGTCCAATCACGCATCAATCCTGCGCATACCGTGCGCTCATGTGAGACAATCTCCGCCTATCAGGGAGTCTCATAACAACCTGCCCCATGACATATGCAATGGTCAACCATATCTCATAATAAACATGCAGATGATGCGTATGGGCATGTATCATGATGTTATGCTGTCACATACTCATAATTGGTATCAATAACCGGCATCAACAATCGACCTCGACAATGTGGACATTGAACCAACATTGCCCACATAGAACCTAACATTAGTGGACCCATGGCCTCACACAAGGGCCAAAAATACAACACCATGGGCCTCACTCAAGAGCTTAACACACATCACGATGAGCCTTTCATATGGGCCTAACATACATCACAATAGGCTCCATAGCCTAGCCCTCAAATGCACCACAATGGGCCTCATACAATCATAATGGGCCGCGTCACATGGGCCTAATACACATCATATGGGCCTATATACATCAGATGGGCCACTTCCTATGGGCTCTGAATACATCACAATGGGCGACAACCCATGGGCCCCAAACACATCGCAATGAGCCTCTCACACGAGTTCATTATGCATCACATCAAGGTGGGCCTCAATGGATGGCAATAAATACGTCACATTGGCCTCGTATACATCAAGTGGGCCACATCACATGGACCACATATTCATCACAATGAGTCTCTAACATGGGCCTAATATACATCACAAAGGGCCACATCTCATGGGCCTTATATGCATTACATTAGGCCTTGACAATCGGAATCGACCTCAACAATTGGAGTCGGCCTTGACAAACAGAATCGGCCTCGACCAAGCAGAATCGGCCTCGACCAAATGGAATCGACCTCATCAAACGGAATCGGCCTCGACCAAATGAAATCGGCCTTGACCAAACAGAATCGACCTCGACCAAGTGGAATCAGCCTCGACCAAACAGAATCGGCCTCGATAAACGAAATCGACGTCATCAAATAGAATTGGCCTCGATAATCGGGATTGATCTCGACCAAACGGAATCAGCCTCGATAATCAGGATCGAACTCGTCAAACGGAATCGGCCTTGACCAAATAGAATTGGCCTCGACCAAGCGGAATCGGCCTAAACCAAACGGAATCATCCTTGATAATCAAAATCAGCCTCGACAAATGGAATCGGCCTCTACCAAACGGAATCGGCCTCGATAATCGGGATCAGCCTCAACAAACGGAATCGACATCGACCAAACAGAATCAACCTCGATAATCAGAATCGGCCTCGACCAAACGGAATCAGTCTCGACCAAACGGAATCATCCTCGATAATCAGAATCGGCGTCGACAAACGAAATCGGCCTCGATAATAAAGATCGCCTCGACCAAACGGCATTGGCCTCGATAATCGAAATCGGCCTCATTAAACAGAATTGGCCTCGATAATTGAGATCGACCTCGACAAATGGAATCGGCCTTGACCAAACGGAATTGACCTCGATAATCAGAATTGACCTCGACCAAACGGAATCAGCCTCGATAATCAGGATCGAACTCGTCAAACGGAATCGGCCTTGACCAAATAGAATTGGCCTCGACCAAGCGGAATCGGCCTAAACCAAACGGAATCATCCTCGATAATCAAAATCAGCCTAGACAAATGGAATCGGCCTCATTAAACAGAATCGGCCTCTACCAAACGGAATCGGCCTCGATAATCGGGATCAGCCTCAACAAACGGAATCGACATCGACCAAACAGAATCAACCTCGATAATCAGAATCGGCCTCGACCAAACGGAATCAGTCTCGACCAAACGGAATCATCCTCGATAATCAGAATCGGCGTCGACAAACGAAATCGGCCTCGATAATAAAGATCGCCTCGACCAAACGGCATTGGCCTCGATAATCGAAATCGGCCTCATTAAACAGAATTGGCCTCGATAATTGAGATCGACCTCGACAAATGGAATCGGCCTTGACCAAACGGAATTGACCTCGATAATCAGAATTGACCTCGACCAAACGGAATCAGCCTCGATAATCAGGATCGAACTCGTCAAACGGAATCGGCCTTGACCAAATAGAATTGGCCTCGACCAAGCGGAATCGGCCTAAACCAAACGGAATCATCCTCGATAATCAAAATCAGCCTAGACAAATGGAATCGGCCTCATTAAACAGAATCGGCCTCTACCAAACGGAATCGGCCTCGATAATCGGGATCAGCCTCAACAAACGGAATCGACATCGACCAAACAGAATCAACCTCGATAATCAGAATCGGCCTCGACCAAACGGAATCAGTCTCGACCAAATGGAATCATCCTCGATAATCAGAATCGGCGTCGACAAATGGAATCGGCCGCGATAATAAAGATGGCCTCGACCAAACGGTATTGGCCTCGATAATCGAAATCGGCCTCATTAAACAGAATTGGCCTCGATAATTGAGATCAGCCTCGACAAATGGAATCGGCCTTGACCAAACGGAATTGACCTCGATAATCAGAATTGACCTCGACCAAATGGAATCAGCCTCGACCAAACGGAATCGAGGATCGGCCTAACAAATGGGTTAAGGGAAGGTCACAATGTGGACATTAAACCATCATTGCCCATCAATGTGGCCATTAAACCATCATTACTCCCAAGGCATGACCCGCCATAATCATCATTACATACATCATGGTGTAATCACACATCATAATGGACCTCATATATATCACGTTCAGCCCCATACAAAGGCCCCACATACGTCTCATTGGGCTTCACTCGTGGCCCTTATATACATCACATTGGGCCTTAACCCATGGGCCATCAAATACATCAAGTGGATCGCATCCAGGGGCCGCACCAATGGGCCTCATATATATCAAGTTGGCCATATCACATGGGTCGCACTAGTGGGCCTCATATACATCAAGTGGACTGCGTCCACGGGCCGCACCAATGGGCCTCATATGCAGTCAAGTGGGCTGCATCAATGGGCCACACTAATGGGCCTCAAATACATCAAATGGGACACATCAACGGGCCGCACCAATGGGCCTTAACAAATGGGTCACAAATACAACTTATTGGGCCTCTCAAATACAATAAGTGGGCTGCAATACTTGGGCTGCACTAGCTACACCGTTCGTCTATTTTTAGAGATCATTATAGAGTATTAACCAAAAATGAATCATATCCAAAGATCATCTGGACCATACTACAGATAATAGTTGAGATAATGATTTGCACTGCTTAAAATTTCCAGGGCCCACCATAACGTTTATTTTCCACCCAATCTATTTCATAAGGTCACAATGACCTGGATTAAGAGGAAAATAAATTTCATAATGATCTAGAACTCCTGTGACCCAAATGGCTTTCAATGGTGGACGTTCAATCCTTCACTGATCTACAGTGTGGTCCACCTGATAGATGATGCAGATAAAATACGCATACCATGGTGGGGTCCACTGCACAGACGGTGCAGATAAAATACTTATACCATGGTGGGGTCCACTGCATAGATGTACGGCTTGGAATAGAACACATATATCATGGTAGGCCCCACATAACACCATGGATGCCTGAGTGGATACAATACTACATCCAGGTGGGCATCACTCGCCCCGTGCAGATGGATAGCATGGATACAAGACACATGCATTAGAGAGGGTCCCACATGGACGGTGTGTATAAGACATACACTGCAGTGGAGTCCATATAATGTTATATGGACGCTGTGGATATAAACTAAACGCATCAAGGTGGGTCCCACCTACCCACACGTGTGGGGCAAGTCCCACATCCACAATAGATGTACGAGGTGGCTATAAAACACATTCATTAAGGTGGGTCCTACCTGTTCAAAATGTTGGATGGTCTGGATCAGACCTAAACATTAAGTGCGTCCCACCATTGGACGAACAACTAGGATATATACACATGCCTCGAGCTGGGACCCACAAAACTTGCTGACATCAGTGGCAGCATTGGGTCCCACCATCTCCAAATGGACAGATGGTTTGGACATATAACAAATACATCTAATTGGGTCCCATCCCACAAGTGCACCACGTGTGGGGGTGGGCCCACACATGTCAAATGGCTGGATGGCATGGGTATAAAAGATACCTCGTGATGGGGCTCACAGAGCTTGCTGCGTCAATGGAGCAGCTTGCTGCTGCATGGGATGGATAGTATAGATAAGGTACATGCATTGTAGGTGGGTCCACACATGTGGGACCCACCATCTTCAATCAGCTGACATTTATTTTTCCTTTTCATCTGGGCCTGTCTAGACGGGCAATAAAGTGGGCCCTATTATGGGGACGGCATGGATATAACATGTCATGGTGGACCACACACACACACATCAAGTGGGCCACACACCTCATCATCATCATTATCAAAGGAAAGGGAAAGAGAGAGAGAGAGAGAGAGAGAGAGAAGAAGAGAGAGACGGTGGAGGTGGGAGGGACCCTGCCACTATGGGTCCCTCTAAATACAATGCATACATCAAGATGGGTCCCACCAATGTGGGCCCTTAAATCACAAAAAGACAAATATCAGATCACCCACCTTTGATCTCTTCTTCCTTTTTCCGCCAATGCATGATAGAGCTCCAAAGGGACAATTTCAACGGTTGAGATGGGCTTAGGATGGTGGGATCGGGTGGTAGGAAGGTGGGCCACACCTAGCTCTCTTATGGAGCTTGGACGTCCACCCTAGGGAGTTAGAGAATGAAGTTAGAAATGAGAGAGGGAGAGAGAAGTGATGGATGGATGGAGTGGGTGTTGTAAGAAATGGGAATGAGAAGTATGGGTTGGTTTGAATTTGGTGTAAAGGTGGAATGGGTAGGGAGAGAGAGTGTTGACTTAGGAAAAAGAGGGAATGGGTGCATGTACTTGGGATAGGGTGAGGTGGCATTGGGGTATAGAGGGTGTACTTAACTTGATTGATGTGACGGGTTATAGAGATTCTCTCAAAATTCACAAAGCGCAGCGTTTCTTCGGAATGAACGCAAGCCCATATCTCTTGGCTCGGGTATCGCGTCGATGCGTGACACGCGGCATCGAAACGCGGCAACGGCACAGTCGCAAGGATACAAGTTTCAAGTCGAGCCGACTCTGATATACGGGATATGACTCAGGATTGCACGCAAACATCGATAACAGATTGCGAGTCGTCGGAATTCGATCGAGAGGACTGCGAAGGCATACGGAATGGTACGGGCTAAGATACGGGTCTCACAACTCTCCCCTCCTAATAAAAAATTTATTCTTAAAATTTATAGAACAGAGAGGGGAAGAGAAAACATCATCAAGTATATAAGTCAAGGAACAATCAATCTACCAAAGGATTAAGATAGCGCTCTCTAATCTCAACCTCGCCCTCCCAAGATGCATCATCAACACTATGGTGACCCTACTAATCTTTGGATCCTGAATCAGAAATGATCGTAAATAGAATACTATGCAGCCTCACAATTTCAACGGTAGGGAGCTATATCAGAAAATCTTTAAGTTATTCAAACTCGGGGTTCTAACCATTCTAGGTTTTCAACAATCATAGAGTGTAGGGTAGCTATCAGCAGATATGTGATGTTGTCCTTAGGTATTCCCAAGTTATGCTCTGATACCAACTTCTGTCACGGCCCAAACTCAGAAATCGGGTTCATAAAATTTTCGGGCGCCGAATCCGGTGCCGACAGCCTCTGTAACACCCCATTCTCGGCTCCCAGTGCCTATACGCCAGTTTTCGATCCTGGGATCCTACAAGGAGGATTTTCAATATGAATTTGTCTCATAAGAAGCATAACCACAAGTATACCCAAATCACAAGAACAACATCATTACCACATATCCACTAATATAATCATTTGAGTACAACGCTGAAAGGAAAAAAATACATGCATATAATAAAATCTTTACAAGGCTCGACTGCACGCTCCTGCTCTTGCTCAGCTACGACTATGTCTCATCGTCACCTGCACGCATCTATCATGTATAAGCTTATAGAAAGCTTAGAGGGTGGTGTAAGTGTGTGAGCAGTATGTGCATGCTCAGAATGTAATATTAGAGTAAACAGAAATACTAGTAAGTCCATGAACCATACAATATCAGAGTAAGCAGAAGTAATGACAAATCCTATGAAAATATTATCAACCTAATTCAGGATAAGTGATGAAAAGAAATAACAAGCCAATGTCATATACTAAGAAGGCAATGTAGGTTAGTTATGCAATGCAGAGACATAATGAGTCAAATATCAGATACCGATGATACAATACCATATGCAATTCTTAAGAGATAAGAATACCATCAGCCTCATCTACGTCATATGAATGCAAAAACATAGCAACCCAAAATGCCATATGCCGAGGATGTAATGCAATATGCAATATGTAATGTGAATGAAATGACCAAGCTGCAGTGTGAAGTTGAGATGATAGTACGTGGTATCGCAGGCTATGGAGCCTATCACAAAGGACTTCTATCCAAACCAGTCTCATACCTAAATTTGGATAGATAGACTCAATGTGGTAAGCTCCTAATCTCAAGTTAGTCGCGCGCCCTAACAGAAATCCTGACCATTGCGAAAGTACACATAACAATTAATTGCGCACCACCAGCCTAAGTGGATAGTAAATGAATGAATGAATGAGTATAATGTTGAGTATACAACTCCTGCCGAGTCAGTCCACAAATCAGTACTGTACATCTACGGGATCATCACCGGGGTCTAGTACACTCTACATACAATTGCCGCCCACTGACGCGCGACCATGTAAGTGGAAGAGACCTCACCATCCGCCTGACTAGTAGTCAGCCAATATCTACCTAGCACGTCGATGGCGGACCCAATCACGAGCTGGTCAAACTCAGCCTAGCTATGCCCCCTTCTCTCTAATGGGTAAGGCCGCAACCCCTCCCAACCGACCACGACATAGTAGGAGATGGGCTTACTGGTATTCGGCACTCAAGCACTCATGTATCCACTCAGTCTCGACGTTGGGGCGTCTCCTGGCCATGGAGGTTTAGGGACTTTCACCCACGGACATCCAAAGTGCCCTGATGCTCGAACCAAACATTTTCGGTGTCTCATCTAGCTATCCACGACATGCCTGTGGAGGTCACAGCCCCGATGTCACTAGGGCGTATAGTAATCACAATCATACAATACAAGATGCATGAGTCATGTAGTCCAATCACACATCAATCCTGCGAATACCATGTACTCATATGAGACAATCTCCGCCTATCAGGGAGTATCATAACAACCTACCCCATGATATATGTAATGATCAACCATATCTCGTATTAAACATGTAGATGATGCGTATGGGCATGTATCATGATGTTATGTTGCCACATACTCATAATCGGTATCAATAATTGGCATCAATAATCATCAAACTATACTAAACATGTTATATGGTGATGGACTCTATTCATAACAAAGATGGGCCTAGACGGCCTACACACTACAAGTATAGGCCTATCAATGGGCCCTAGGGAGAGTCATAATGCGGACATTTAACCAACATTATCCTTACAATGTGGACATCAAACCATCATTGCTCCCAGGGCACGGCCCGTTATAAACATCATTATATACACCACGGTGAAATCGCACATTGCAATGGACCTAAATATATCCCATTGGGCCTTAAATGCATCAAATGGGCCGCATCACATGGACTTATATTCATCAAGTGGGCCGCATCAATGGGTCGCACCAATGGGCCTTATGTACATTGCAATGGGCCATAACCTATGGGCCTTGAATACATCACAATGGGCCCTCATATGGAAAGTGGGCCACATCACATGGGCCATATGTACATCAAATGGGCTACACCAATGGGCCCCATGTATATCAAATGGGCCACACCCAAATATAAGTGGTGATAATGATTTTCACCATTAAAATTTCCAAGGCTCACCATAACATTTATTTCCCATCCAATCTGATCATAAGATCACACAGACCTGGATTAAGAGGAAAAACAAATTTCCTACTAATCCAAAACTTCTGCATTCCCAAAGGATTTCAATGGTAGATGTTCAATCCTCACAGTGCAGTGTGGTCCACTTGATAAATAGATTTATCTTATTTTTAGTCTCAAGCCTTAAAATTATCCTTCAAAATGGTTGAACGGTTTGGATGCAATACATGCATCATGGTGGGTCTCATAGGGATGGACAACATAGATGAAACAGATGGGACCCACAGAACCTGGTAATGCCACTACAGGCAGCAGCTATGTAGTTGGAGTGAGGTACACCAGCTGTCCCACTTCCCCATGCGTGGGGAGGTGTGGTTTGAACACAACATCAGTGGGTCCCATGTGGGGGCCACCATGACGTTTATCTTACATCCAATCTATTAATAAGGTCACAGGGACCTGAATGAAAAGGAAAAACAAATTTCATAATGATCCAAAACTTCTGTAACCACAAAGGGTTTCAATGGCAGACGCTCAATCCCATTGTTCCCTGTGATGTTTGCCACCTGAGTTTGTATACGGTTGATTTTTAAGAGGGGGCCCACTACCCTAAAGGGGCCATCAAATGCATAGTGTTAATGTGCATCACACACCACAGTGGGGCCCACGATTGGGACCCACGTCCCTGCTTCCAGCGTCAAACACTGTGGCGTCCTGCTGCAGCGTCCTCTGGACGTCCGGCGACAGCAGGCGCTGCATGTTATATATATATATATATATATATATATATTGAAAAAAAAAACTATTTTCTCGAGGTTTTTAGTTGGTAGGGCCCGCATCAGGTGAATCCACTCCACCCATTGGATTTTATGGCTCAAGATCGACCAAACAAGCCTAATATGCAATGTGTTTTGGTGTATAGAAACATCAGAGCGGGCCGTAGCGGATTTTAATGGTAAAACTCACTATTTTTCAAGATTCGGCCCACCAAATACTCAGATTAACTTCATTTTTCAGCTCAACGCCTAAAATGAGCTAGGGAATGGGATGGACAATGTGTATTAAAGCCATACTTCTAGGTGGGGCCTATATGAGCGGCCCTCTCCAAGCTTGCTAAATCAAGCTAATATTTTTGTTTCCAGTTCACGTTCAGCGTCCCTAGACGCTGGACGGTTTGGGCATAATACATATTTAAGGTGGGCCCTGCTCAGGTGGGCCACCAAATGGCTGGATGGTGTGGATAATATATATATCAAGGTGGGGTCCATCCAAGTGGGCCACACGGTCACATCATCACACAAAAATAGAAAAGAAAGAGAAGGAGAAAGAGAGTAAGATCGAGTGATGGAAGGACCCCGATACTATGGGCCCTCACTTCCATGATTTACAACATGCATCAAGTGGGTCCCATTACATGTGGGCCCACCGATCAAAATCAACGATGGAGATCCTTTCTCCACTAAAATTTAAGGTCTAAATGACCCTATTCATGCAAGAAAAATAAACATTAGATGGGGTCTATGGAAAATGGCTCCATCATGGAATGATCATGAGAATCAAGTTGGGCCATCGACCACATTTAGGGTCCAAAATGAGATCCATACCATCAATCAGTAGGCCTCACTTGACCCATCATCAAAGCATGAAGTTTAGGCCTATAAAACACCCACCATTTGATTTTCTTGGTCCGATGGAATGTCGATCTCCTTGCCTTCAATTTTGATGGAGGTAGATGATGAATGGATGGTTGAGATGGGAGATAAGAGAGAGGGAAAGTGGGCCACACTTGTTTGCTCTTGGAAATGCTTGGATGTTGGAATTTTTTGCTTGGGAGATTTTTTTGAGAAATGAGGGAGAGAGAGAGGTGATGGGATGATAAGAAGTGGAGTAATGGGTGATGGGTGATGGGTAAAGTGATGGATGAAGTGATGTAAGGGTTGACTTTGGGGTAGCTTGTGTAAGAGAGAGGTAAGGATAGGGTATGGGTTGCTTGTACTTGACTTGAGGTGTGATGTGTACTTGATTGATGGGATTGATTGATTAATTAATGAAATAAGTCATAGAGATTCTCTCAAAATTCGCACGCGTGGTGTTTTTCTTGAAATGAATGCGGGCCCATAACTTCTAGCCTGGGTATCGGATCGGTGCACGAGTCGCGGCATTGGAACCACGGTGAAGGCGCTGTCACTAGGGTACAAGTTTCGAGTTGAGCCGACTTCGGTATGAAGGACTCGGCTTAGGATCGCACGTAAACATCGGATACAGGTCGAGGGTTATCGAAATTCGACCGGGAGGACCGCGGGAGCCTACAAAATGATACAGTCTAAGGTACGGGTCATACACCCTACCTGAACCAGGGCCTATTATTAGTGAAATAGGGCCCAATTACAGGCTATTTTTAGGCCTAGTTAAGATGTCCATGGAGGGCCCTTCACAGCACGCAGTGTGGCTGATCACCACCCTTGATTGAAGGCTCAGTTAGGGACCATCTGCAGGCCCGAAATCAGCACCACAAGCCAACAGTCTCCAATACTCAACATGTCTTGGTTTGGGCTGGGACCAGTCGCTTCATACCCTCTATTTCGGTTGGAATCACAGCCATCGATTGGGTCTGTTCTAGACTGAAATACTGCAACCATTTCAACCTGATGGGGCCCGAAATTTGGCCATTATTTGGCCTGATGTGAGTCCAAAACATGGCCATTGCTTAGCCTCCTTCGGACACTACCTATGGTCCGTTAATGGCTCTGAAAATACCTTAGTCTGGTGGATGGGTTTCAGTGAAGTGACAGCCAGAAGTGGCCCTGCTAAGTAGTCGAACCTTGCTGAGATTTAAGCTAACCAGGTGAAAGAGGTGCCAGAAATTACCTGGACTCCTTCTCCCTAGGAATGGAGTTTCCCTGACCTGAATTGACCCAACTTGACCCGAGTTTAGTTGGGTTGAGCTGGTGCAGTGCGGGCGTCGGGTGCTTACACCTACAACATTTACTTCCCCACTTACCTCTATCACTCTCCTTTGCCCTCTCCCAACTTGATTCGACCGGACTGCACTGACCCATCTCAACCTGCATGGGCCAGGTCGACTCAGTGCAGCATCAAGTCAGCCTCTCTTACTCTCTCGTACTCTCACCTTAGTTCTTTGTTTCTCTCTTACCTAACTTGTGGTCTGAATCCCGAGGCCAATGGTTGGTTTTATAGCCATGGGATGGGAAGTTCTAGGAGAGGGAGAGAGTGTCGCCCTAGAGAGGAGGGTGAGGATCGCTCCATGTGGCCGTCCCGAAAGGGAATTGTCTACCCTGCCAGCCGCTGTTACAGGCAAATGCCTGTTCATTTCGGGCAATGATGGAGAGGGTAAAATTTTGACCCAAGGAAGGGCTGGGATCGAAGGGAAGATTTGATCGCGGATCGCTGACGTGGAGGGCCTCCCAACGGTCTTATTTTTTAGAGGGATTAGACGTCCGTCCACTGTGCATTTTCATGCACGAGCGCAAGGGATGATTCAAACGTCTTGGCCCTGGCTGTTCGGACCTCTTCTGTCTAATAGGCGGTTCAGATTGGTTGGAGAATGGCTCTATGTGGCCCACAATGTAGACCTCAACCTCATACAAGCCTTTAGATGGTACTATCCTAAAATCTCTCGCCCCTTTTCATGAGCATAAAGGCCTATATGGTTTTGATGGGGCAAGGCCCAAGAGCTTAATGGACGGTTCGAATTACTCGAAAAATGACTAGGGTGGGCCACTTTGGGGATCAAAGATCACCAGATTTAAACCTCTGTTTTTGGCGGGAGAGACCCCCATTTTCCCATTTCCTTTATAAGGAGCTCAGTCAAAGTTCATTTAACCAAGCCCTTCATTCCAGCGTATATCGTGTACTAGTGCATAGGATGTGGGGTCCACCATGATGGTTGTGATAAATCCAGTCCGTCCATCCCCCTTAGGATTCTTACTTAAGGGTTCCTACCCAGTTTAGGGCGGGACCGAGGCCTAGGTGGATCGTATCATGTTCTTTAGGCCTTCTCACGGTCCGTGTTATCAATCCGGTGGCCGAATCGACTTGGTTTTTAGTTTTGACAACCCAAAGTAGTGTCCAGGCACAGTGGTGGTTTGGTTTGTCGCCTTCTATCTAGCTAGTAGGTTGTTTGTTTATTACTTTCATACTAATTTATTTAAGATTATTTTAATCTAAAGAAATTAGTTAACTGTCACCTTTTCGATTGTATGGGATTCTGCCTCAGCTCTTAAGGTCCTTAGGTTTGACGTTGGCAAAAGTTCACATCCTGCATGCACTGTGTGCAACTCACTAATTAGCCGTTTTATTTTCTATTAACGCGGGTTTAAAAAGTAACGCTCGTGCACCAGAGGTGCAGGGTGTTACAGTCAAATTCACCAAAGAGCAAATTGTTAGGCTAGTTCATTTACATTTAAAGTTCATTCCAATTCATGTTAGCCTCACCCAACTTCAAGGTTGTCTAGCTCAGATTCATGTTTCCCTTGCTCAATTTCTAGGTTGCCTTGCTTAATTTCTACATTGCCTTGCTCGATTCCTAGGTTACCTCGCTCAATTTCTAGGTTACCTCGCTCAATTTCTAGGTTACCTCGCTCAATTTCTAGCTTCCCTTGCTGAATTCAGAAGATTTTTTTACTACATAAATCTTATCTTCCAAAACCCCAACCGAGGAATGAGGATAATCTCATTTGGCAGCTCAATCCTCGTGGTCATAATTATGCTAATTCTGCCTAAAAATCTCTTCAGGTGATCAAGAGGGCCCCCTTTTTTAGTAGATAAGATTAGGATGAAAGGTATTATCTCAACACTTCTTTTCTCTATCTTACTGTTAAAAATCGTTGAATCCAAAGCACTCGAAGAAGAGAGATCTCTCTCCTGATAAAAAATGAGAGGGATCTCTCTTCTATATTATATCTATGAGAATAGATATAGAGATCTTCTCTCTTCTATCTATTCCTCTATCTATGAGAGGATAGATAGTCTCTCAACAAAATTCGTTCTCATCTTTGTTGATGATTTAACTAGGGGTATATTTTCTTAAAAAAAAGAAAGATTCCCTATTCCGCAAGCAACGGTGAAAAACTCAACAAACGGATGAGCAAGTGAAGGCAGTAAGAAAACGGCTGCAGCTTCAAAGCTGATGTAACTTCAAAGTCGTTGCTTATTGCTAGTGCTCAATCCATTGGTTGCCTCGCTGAATTTTTACATTGCCTCGCTGAATTTCTAGGTTCCCTCGCTCAATTTCTAGCTTCCCTCACTCAATTCATAGGTTGCCTCGCTAAATTTCTACGTTGCCTCGCTCAATTCCTAGGTTCCCTCACTCAATTTCTAGGTTGCCTTGCTCAATTTCTTGCTTCCCTCTCTCAATTCCTAAGTTTCCTTGTTCAATTTATAGGTTGCCTCGCTTAAATTCTAGGTTCCCTCGCTCAAATTCTATCTTCCCTTGCTCAATTTCTAACTTTCCTCGCTCAATTCCTAGGTTGCCTTGCTCAAATCCTAGGTTTCCTCACGGAATTTCTAAGTTCCCTCACTCAATTTCTAGCTTCGCTCACTCAATTCCTAGGTTTCCTTGCTGAATTTCGACGTTGTCTCGCTTAATTCCTAGGTTACTTTGCTTAATTTTTAGGTTCCCTCGCTTAATTGTTAGGTTACCTTGCTCAATTGATAGGATACTTTGCTCAATTTATAGGTTACCTCGCTCAATTTCTAGCTTCCCTTGCTCAATTCCTAGGTTGCCTCGCTCAATTCCTAGGTTCCCTTGTTGAATTCCTACGTTACCTCGCTCAATTCCTAGGTTGCCTAGCTTAATTTCTAGGTTCCCTCACTCAATTTGTAGTCCCTTACTCAAATCCTAGTTGCCTCGCTGAATTTCTAGGTTTCCTTGCTCAATTTCTAGGTTCCCTCGTGCAATTCCTAGGATTCCTTGCTGAATTTCTACGTTACCTCGCTCAATTCCTAGGTTCCCTCGCTTAATTCCTATATTGCCTCACTCAATCCATAGGTTGCCTCACTCAAATCCTAGGTTGCCTTGCTCAATTTCTAGGTTCCAATTTGTAGCTTCCCTCGATCAAATCCTAGGTTGGCTCGCTCAATTTCTAGGTTCTCTCGCTCAATTTTTGGCTTCCCTCGCTCAATTCCTAGGATGGCTCGCTGAATTTCTACGTTGCCTCGCTCAATTCCTAGGTTCCCTCGCTCAATTCCTACGTTCCCTCGCTCAATTTCTAGCTTCCCTTGCTCAATTCCTAGGTTTCCTCGCTGAATTTCTACTTTGCCTCGCTCAATTCCTACATTCTCTTGTGAAAAGGCCAAGCTATATGTCCTAGAGGGGGGGTGAATAGGACAATGCCAAATAAAACTAAAAACAGCGGAATTAAAATAAATATGATAGCCAAAGTAAATCACAATGCAGGAAAGTAAAATAACCTCAAAATTCAGATCTTGAGAGGTTGATACAAATGTTATTCTAAGGACAACCTTACACCAAAAACCAGAGTTTATGGTAGGACAACCTTATTTCTAGAAAGGTCTTTGTATCAAATCTCAAATCGAAGAGGAATACAATAATAAATACAAACTGAATTAAAATAACTTGTAATCAAAGATGTATTGTTCTAGGGACAGCCATACACCATAAAAATGGCAGGGCAACCTTGCTGGAACAACTTTCAAATGAAATTGAAAATCAAGCTGATAAAGGAATAGCTGAAAATAAATTCTAAACTATTACAACATTCTCACAAGCTTGAATTAAATGATTACAACATTCACCACCATACATACATCCCACAAAATAATTAAAGATTAGAAAAATAAATCAATCAACCACAACACAAGGGTTTATAGTGGTCCGCCTGTGTGTTCACCAACTGTTAAACAACAGCCACACAAAATGCTACTCCACTCCTAATATCCTCACACAGGGGATATTAGCGTTCACTAAAAATAGGTTTTCCCAGGTTCACCCAAAACCTTTACAATTGTGTCTTTGTCTGTGGGCTTACATAATTAAAAAACCCCTCTTCTGAGTTTTCCTGGCTCTCCTCAGATGACCAATACAACAAGATTTTTCTGGCAAATCTTGAAAGAAACCAAAACAAAAAGGAATTTACAGTTAAATGTAAAATACCTAATTATCTCCTTCGTTGTAGCAGCCCGGTAGAACCAAATCAAAGTAGATGATTGAATGTCCAAGTTCAATGTCCAGTACTTGATTACAATGGTTCTAATTCTAATAGATTTTAAATTAAACCAAATAGGGCTTGCCTTAATTGATTTTGATTCCAAAGAAAGGGAATAATAATGCCTCTTATCAAATCAGATTGGAATAACAGAAACAAAATCAATTAAATAAAGCTAAGGAAAGAGAATATTAAATAAGCACACTTAGCTTAGATGGAGCACAGAATTATCTCTCAGAAGTTCGACGAAGATTGGCTTGAATAGATTAATTAATTCGATGATTTCTTCTGAGATTCGTGCACTATTTATAAGTGAAAAGATCGGGTCTTCGACTGGTCTAGGGAGCTCTTCGACTAGTCGAAGCAATAACAGATATTTAAAAAATCTGACGGGATATGCTTTGACCGTTCTACGACTGGTCGTAGGTCACCTACGACTGGTCGTAGGTCTCCTTCGACTGGTCGTAGGTCCTGAAAAACTTCGCTGGAATTCGAGTAGAAGATTTTCGACTAGTCGAAGATGCAGTCGACACTATTCCTACGACTGGTCGAACAGATTCCTGGACTAGTCGAAGCCTAACAGATTTCATCCGAAATTTGTAACAAACTCACGACTGATCGAGGAATTTCTTAGACTGGTCGAAGCAACTCTAGGACTAGTCGAAGAAGGCCTAGGACTAGTCGAAGAACAGGCCAAACTCATGTAAAATAACATTCGGTTTATGTATCCGAAATGACCTACTTCTAAGGTCAACCTATGGTCAGTCAAACCTCAATCATGAAGTATGGACATTGAAACATTAGGAACAAGTGACCTTGAAGTATGAGCCTTGAAGTCTTGATGTAGATCAATCTTGAAAGCTTGATGTAGCTTAATCTTGAAAGGGTCTTGAGTTCTTTACCAACTGCCTTGTACTCTTCAGCTTGAGTCTTGTCTTGTGAGCTTTACTTGTTGTGAGCTTAGCTTGTTTGTGAATGTTGATCCTTGAGAGAGCTTCACTTATGCAAGTTATATATAACAGAGTATAATAGTGATTTTGGCACCACAAATTTGACAACAAACAGGGATAAAAACTATAGCACTTACACCTTGCTCGATTCCTAGCTTCCCTCGCTCAATTCCTAGGTTGCCTTGCTCAATTTCTAGGTTCCCGCGCTCAATTTCTAGCATCCCTCGCTCAATTCCTAGGTTGCCTCACTCAAATCTTTCGCTGAATTTCTAGGTTCCCTCGCTCATTGTCTCGATTCCCTCACTGAATTTCTTGGTTGCCTCGCTCAATTTCTAGGTTCCCTCGCTTATTCTCCCTTAATTCCTATGTTTAGTTTTAAGGTCAAACGATCATTCTAATAGTTTTTAATGGGGACCTAGTTTTTGTTCCTAGGTTTCATGGTTATACAGGCAATCTCCTAAAGAACTTCAAATATTGAGTCTCTATCTTCTCAAATGTCATAATTCCAAAGTGATTCCAATAAAGTTTGAATGGCTATTCTAATAATTTCAAGGGAACCTAAGTTTCATTTTTATGCTCAAACAACTAAATCTGAAATTTCCAAACAACTAAATCTGAAATTTCCAAAGGGTCCTAAAGTTTTACGTCTCAAGTTCGCAATTTTCCCTTGTTCTGAAGGAATTCTATATAGGTTCAAATAGCTATTCTAGTAACTAGAGCAAAATGTGGCTTACATTGAGCACCCAGTAAAACTCATATGTCATGGGTGGATGTCATGCATCATGGTACCCACGTACATCCTTTAAATTTTGGCAAGATTGCACTTTAAATTGTAGATATTATCAAATCATGATATTAAACATCAACACATGAATTTAACATGGATTCTTATAATTCCTCTAAGCTCAAATGATGGCCCAAAAACGTGGCATATCAATATGAAGTATGGTTAAGCAATTTGGAATATTTAAAAGTTCATTCAACATTCAACATATATTCCACATTGTACGGTTTATAAGACAAAATAAAATATAATTTGAAGGTTCATGTCATATCTACTAGAAATATACCTATATTTAAGCAATCTCAAATGTACCATAAGGGGCTACAAGGCTAATTTCTCTACACATGGTTAATCTATATAAAATTAGAGTAATAGGAATTTAAGCATTACCTCATATACATTAATATGATCGGTCTAAGGGAAGCTTGGAAAATATCAGTTTTTGAATTCTTGGTCTGAGAGAAGCTTGCAAATCCCTATGAAGACTTGAATATTACTTAAATTTTTCATATAGGTAGACATTCCAAGGTAATGAATTCCAAGTTCCCAAGCACATTTGTAGAATCTACTGAATTTTATTCCCAGTTTCTAGACCCAGCCAACACATTCAATTTCCTAGATTATTTGTTTCCTGGAAATAAATTCTTTAGTAATTTCTATATTCTATGTTGCCCAATGACCCTTAAAACGCAGCTAGCACAATTTGTGATGTACATGAAAAAAGAAGACTATATATAGAAGCTAGTAGTTTAATGGTGTTTATAAGTGGTCCCCACCATTTAGGTTCCTTAAAGCTTTGAAGGTGGATATTTGGTGCATTTACAAAATTGATGTCTTGAGTGTGGTGCAGAAGCAGTGATATAATTTGGATTGGCATTCGTTTATATTTCGCTAATTTATTGATTTGCTGTTGATTCCTATGTGGAAGTCTGGTGATTAATGATGAGAATTAGCTTAATTGCAAGTCAGATTTTGTTCAGTTTTCTAACTTGGCATTCATTCTCAGGTGAAGAGTTGGATTAGAGAGGAGAATTTTGATTACTTGCCTGCACATAGTCATTGATTTGGACTTTTTTGGCTAAATAGTATAAATGTAGTAGGATGTATACCTAAAATGAGGATGTCGAGATGCATGGTTAAAAAAATGAGGAAAGATAGAATTAGAAATGAATGCATTCATGGCAACTAATTAGCACCACCAATAGGAAAAAAAAGATGAGGGAAAGTAGACTTTGATGGTTTGGTCAGGTGCAATGGAGATCAGGAACTACGCCGATTAGGAGTAAGTTGGTGCAAGTTGATGGGATCTAAAAGAGCAAGGGGAAGGCCCAAAAGGATGTGGATGGAGGTAGTAAAAAAAGACATGATGACTTATGGTTTGATTGAAGTTATGTCCCATGAAAGAATGGAATAGTGGAATAGGATTCATGATTGGTGAAATTCCCCAAGCAATTCATGAATATGACAAAGAAATGAGAAAAATATGACCTGGAACTTTCACAGATTCATGTAATGTAACGGAAAATATTATGAACCACTCAGTCAAATTCACCGAAAAGAAATTGAATTTCATGTAAAGCTCATTCAATTATGTGTTAGGCCAGTTCAATTTCATTTAAAGTTCATTCCAACTCATGTTAGCCTCGCTAAATTTCATGTAAGCCTCATTGAGTTTCATGTTAACCTCGTTGATTTTTGAGTTAGCCTCACTCAATTTCAAGCTTACCTCCATCAAATTCATGTTTCCCTTGCTCAATTTTTAGGTTGCCTCACTTAATTTTTAGCTTGCCTCGCTCAATTTCACCTTGCCCTGCTCAATTTTAGCTTGCCTCGCTTAATTTTCCCCTTGCCCCGCTCAATTTCTAGTTTTCCTCACTCAATTGCTAGGTTGCCTCGCGAATTTCTAGGTCCCCTCGTTGAATTTCTAGGTTGCCTTGCTCAATTTCTTGTTTGCCTCGCTCAATTGCTAGATTGCCTCGCTCAATTGCTAGGTTACCTCGCTCAATTTCTAGGTTGCCTCACTAAATTTATATGTTGCCTCGCTCAATTTCTACGTCACCTCACTGAATTATCAGCTTACCTCTTTAAATTTCAAGATTGCCTCGCTCAATTTCTAGGTTGCCTCGCTTAATTTCTAGGTTGCCTCGTTCAATTTCACCTTGCCTCACTCAATTTTTTAGGTTGCCTCGCTCAATTATCAACTTGCCTCGCTCAATTATCACCTTACCTCACTCAACTTATAGTTTGCCTCACTCAATTTTGAGCTTGCCTCGTTCAATTCCTAGGTTGCCTCGCTGAATTTCTATGTTGCCTCGCTCAATTTGTAGGTTCCCTCGCTCAATTTGTAGGTTACCTCGCTCAATTCCTTGGTTGCATCGCTCAATTCCTAGGTTGCCTTACTTAATTTTTACGTTCCCTCACTCAATTCCTAGGTTCCCTCACTCAATTCATTGGTTGCCTCGCTCAATTCCTAGGTTGCCTCGCTGAATTTTTACGTTGTCTCACTCAATTTGTAGGTTGCCTGGCTCAATTCCTAGGTTCCCTCGCTCAATTCCTAGGTTGCCTCGTTCAATTTTTAGATTGCCTTGCTCAATTTCTTGGTTGCCTCACTCAATTTCTAGGTTCCCTCGCTCAATTCCTAGGTTGCCTTGCTCAATTTATAGGCTCGCTTTCTCCTTATTTAGGTTGCCTCGCTCAATTCCTGAGTTGCCTCACTGAATTTCTACGTTGCCTCGCTCAATTCCTAGGTTCTCTCGCTCAATTGGTAGGTTCCCTTGTGCAATTCCTTGGTTGCCTCGCTCAAGTGGTAGGTTGACTCGGTCAATTCCTAGTTTGCCTCGGTCAATTCCTAAGTTGCCTCGCTCAATTTTTTGGTTGCCTCACTGAATTCCTAGGTTGTCTCACTGAATTTCTACATTGCCTCGCTCAATTTGTATGTTGCCTCATTCAATTCTTAGGTTCCCTCGCTCAATTCCTTGGTTGCCTCGCTCAATTTGTAGGTTGCCCCGTTGAATTTCTTATTTGCCCCGCTGAATTTCATGTTTACCTTGCTTAATTTTCAGTTTGCCCCGCTGAAATTCAAGCTTGCCCCGCTCGATTTCATGTTTACCTCGCTCAACTTCATGTTTGCCCCGCTTAATTTCATGTTTGCCCTGGTAAAATTCAAGTTTGTGCCGCTTAATTTCATGTTTACCCCGCTCAATTTCATGTTTGCCCCACTCAATTTCCAGTTTGCCCCACTCAATTTCCAATTTGCCCCACTCAATTTCATGTTTGTCACGCTGAATTTCATGTTTGGAATTTAAGATGCAACTGATTGGGTCCTTTTAACCTTGGATCAATCCTACTTTTTATCCACCCTTCCTAGACCTAACATTTGTTTGATTTTAACCTAATCAAGGCCCGAAATAATGCCATATTTAAAGTTGCAGTTGCAAGTGATAGATGACATAGGAGAAGTAACTATCTTCAACTCTAAAATAGTCATTTCAACTATATAATCAACAATAAATCATTTTATTTTGCCCCTTTGCTTGGTACAGAGTAAAGAGAATTGAATGAAGGTAGTCTAACAAACTATACTTTAGCTCGGATAAGATATGACCCAGCTCTTTGCCGAATCTTTTCCTAACCTCTATTAACCATTTTCATCGTTAATATTTTTTCTCACCAAAATACACAACCGAAACTTCCCTATTCTTGTCTTTGATTTTTTTCTTCTTTTTTGTTGTGAAGAGTAGTTTTATAGATTGATTAAATGCTCAATTGGTGCAAAACTTGCCAACTGAATGAAGTAATATCTTTATGAAACAGATTTTTGTTGAGTTTGATCTTGTTCCACTAGCAAGTGCTTTCCTCGCAAAGGTTCATGTTGCTCACATGCATGATGCAAAAAAGTTGTTGTAAAGGTAATTTTTTGGTGCTCTTCCATTTGCATAGGCCACTAGATCTTCAAACTCCAGATTGGAAATCTCTATGGCAACAATTTGGAACTTTTCATATTAAAGGTTACATTCTCCATGATGTCCTAATGCTTTGTTTCTTTTTTTTTTTCTTTTTTTTTTCTTTTTTTTTTTGTTTTCTTTTGTTTTGTTTTGTTTATTTATTTATTTATTTTTGCATCAGGTGTGAAGAAGAAAGTTGATAAAGTAATGTCTGCATTGAAGGAATGGACTCAAATTTCCTATGGTTTAAAAAAGAAAACAAAGGTGTATATGTGAACTGTTGTATTGTTGCCTCTTTGATTTGTTAGAAAGGCACTACAATAGGCATTAGGTGATTCTTTAAAATAAAACTCAATGACACATTTGAGTTTCAATAATGGTTAAATGGGAGCAATGGGAAATATGAATGTCCAAAAGAAAATACTAGATGGTCCAAACAGTGGACCTCGCCTCTAGATGCTAATATATCTAAAGAGTCACTTTGATCCAAGGATCGGTGTGATATAAACTTCCACTGTCTGAACTGTATGTCTCAAACTCAAGTGTGTTCCTAGCAAGTCTTTAAAGGTGTTTTATTCTTGTAATCTTATTCCAGTTCTGATTCAATTGCTCCTATTGATCCAAACTATCCCAATTGTTTTGGTGATTCTTTTTTATTTTAATCTAGTGTTATTATTATTATTATTCTTATTATTATTATCATGGGTCATTTGTTTCATGTTTGGGAAAATGTAGGGTTAGGTCAGTGAAGGATACTTTGCTACTAGTTTTGAATAGGATAGGAGTCCTCTCTTGGGTTGTCATGGTTCACCAACTGGATTCGTAAGTATTTACATGCTTTGTTCGTTTGTTATTAATTTTTGTTTTGTTCCCCATTTATTTTCTTTGTTGGTTTTTTATTTGTCATGGCAATCCATCCACTTTTAGCATTTGTACCGAAAAGTGCATCTAAAGTAGGAGTTGGATGGATGTTGTTTGGCTGAGCTATGATTTGTTTATCATTTAGCCATTTGGGTTTGATATATGCATCCAATCGCATACACAACACTTGGATAATTTGTCTTTCAGATCTTGTGGTCTCATGTGAGAAATGTACGAGAATGTGCCCTTATGATGAATGAAGAGGACGATGATAGAGGGACTCCTTACAATTGTGGCGATTAGTCCTATTGCATCTTAGTGTGCATGCAAAAAGGCTCTCTCAGTCATGTCACTTTCCTACCATCTGTTTGTGCATTTGTTCAGCTGAATACAAGTGAATATCTTGTATCAATGCACATACAGTTTCTTTGTTTTTACTCCTCCAGATACACTTTGAATTAAAGTAAATATCTTGTATCAACTAGAGATGTGTGGCTACTTTTAATGGTTGATTAAAATAATTTTTTTTTATTGGTGTTATGATGTTCTTGTTCATTTTGCAGCTCTTATCTCATAAGATGTGAGAACATTTTGTCATCATCGGATGTAAATGTAGACAAAATGTTTTATTCCGGAGTGCTAGTTCAACAAAAATATCTATTTCTTTGTTCCTTGACAGGATAGATAAATCTAGCATAGATTTTGACTTCCTAAAACTTGGTGATGCCCTGTTTTGAATGGTAGCTGACACTGGATTTTGTTTTCTGAAAACTACCGTGACTCCTAATTTTTATTATTTCTTATTTTCTAAATGTAAACCTCTATTAGAGTCATCCCAAAATGGATATCTTGCAGCGATTTCACAATCAAGTTATTCCTATGTGTCATTGTTCAAGCATTTCATTCCAACATCTATATTTGTATGTATGTGCAGTCAACTTACCATCTGAACATGTGGTCCATGTAATGTTGCAAGTGGTGCATCAATTTCTCTCACATACATTGCTGCTGAAAGGATCATTCCTTGGTAACTTGATTTACACACCCTGTGATATTACCAGCCCATATAAATTAATCAGAACTATCAAAGAAAGGATTCTTATTGTTAGGCAATTATCTTAAAGGATCACAAGCATGCACAAGTGCTCAATTAGTTGTTGTAGCAAAGGAGCATGCTGTCTATGGTGAAATCACATAATTAAAAGTGTCTTTTTTTCATAATGATTCCGAGAGTATGGCTAGATCATTTGCATAAGATTATGAAAGTTTAAGGTATTCTTTCCTTATTTGATAAGTTAACACTTTCTTTCTTCCAAATGGGTGTTCAATATGAGTTGGTGGATACGCTTGATCCTAATGTATGATAATTTTTCAGTCCAGAGGAACTGCAAGAGAGACAGGTTGGTTTGGTTTTACCAATATTAGTCATTTTTGTCTTTGCCTTAGGAGTGCTTTATAAGGTATGGATTTATACTGATGTTTTGTTCTTTGCAGGCAAAGGCAATGTAGGATCCAGAAATTCAGAACATTCTATCTAACCCCATCTTGTGTGCAATATCAAACTGCAAGTTTTTGCCCACAAAAGATAACCTGAGGAGAAGGGAAATCGACAGAGAAGTGCAAGGTATTATGAGAAGAGGGAGATGGCTATGAAAATGGGAGAAGCTCATATTGCTAATGGAATCTAATTTTAAATAATCCCAAGATCAAGGGAACTCCAAGAGCATGACTATTGAAGATGTGATAGATGAGTGCAGACCACTTGTCAGGGCACGGGACTACGTCACGTTTTCTTTCTTTTTTTTCTTTTTTTTTTCTTTTGTTTTTTTTTTTTATATGAGAAAGATTTGCTCTATGGCTACGAATTTTCGAAAGCCGTAAGTTTTTGATACACCAAATTAGGGCTCCAATTCTTTCTTGTCAACCAAGTAAATGTAGATCCTATAGCACTCTATAGCTACGAATTATAACCGTAGCCATATGTATCGTAGTCGATCTGGTAGCCGACCCCGAAGTGGGACAAGACATTGAATCGGGGTCGACCGGGCCATGAGTCATTGTCCCACTAACTCGGTCGACTCCGATTCAATGTCCTGTCCCACCATTGGGGTCGGCTGCCAGATCGGCTACAAAACCTATAACTATAACCCATAGCCATAGAGGGCCACAAATCGGTAGCCATAGACCAAGTTATGTAAAAAGCAGGGGTATTTTCATCCTCAAATTTGCTGTCCGCACGTGCCAGCCAAAGTTGGTAACTTAAGTTTGTATTCCTTCCTAAAAATCGCTGGATAAAAGGTATTGTCTACATTGGTAAATTTCTCCACCTGTGATAGTTCACCAACATTTTGAAATTTGTGGTGATTCATCTCCTTCACATGGCACTCATGTACGTCTATCCAGACCGTCTAAATTGTGGGGGACTATGTGGGTGGGATATACTATAAAATAATACCGATCAAGAAATTATAACCATCCAATTGATGGCTATCAAATGGATTGTTAAATAAAATCGAGTGAGTGTCCCAAATTCCAACGGTAAGATAGGATAGGTTAATGTCACTAATTGTGGGATTATGCTCCATACACGGTTGGTTCAGGGGACGGTCTGGATTACCGTACAATCATGTCATGCTGCATTTGTATGGTGGAAGACGGCGTTTAAATGATGTTGAACTATCACAAGAGTCTTGTCGTTGAGTCCAACAGATAATCAGGCGGGACTTAGGACCGGTCGCGGATTAGCTACTGACAGGTTGAGTATCCGGACTCGCTAATGAAGTCACGTCACCAAGTCCTCCGGCCCAACACGATGTATGTGCTGTATCCGCATACAACACCATAGAATACAATGGAGAGAGTGCCGCCCACCATTAAAATTTTCTAAGGGCAACAAAAATTTTTGATCAAGCTGAAATTTGTTTTTTCTCTCATTTCATGTTTATATTAACTTATAAACATGTTGGATTTCATATAAACATTATAGTGGACCTTAGGAAGGTTTCAACGGTGGGCGTCACTCTCCCCACTATTTTCTATGGTGGGGTCCACTCCATATTTGGATCTTACTCATTACTTTGATCATGCCATAAAATGATTTCCAAATGGATAAACGGTGCAGATACAATACATCATGTTGGGCCCTACAGAACTTGGTGACATCACTTCAGTAGCGAGTCTAGCCACTCAGCCAACCAGTATCTAATCCGCGGAAATGGATTGCGTACTGAGTAACTAAGTACCTTCAGTGTACTGAGTAAACTCCGTGCAGTCCATCGTAATTTATTTATTTTATCCCATCTGTTCGTCTATATTAACATAAAAGCATATTGAGTAACTCAGTAATCAATCCAATTTCCTAATCCGCATCCTCATAATGCATTTTCGGAAGCAGATTGGCTGGTCTACAACACACCACCGACCTGACTGATGGGTTGACGTCACCAAGTTCTGTAGGTCCCGTCATACGATATGTGTTATATCCAAATCGTCCATACATTTGTTGAGCTTATAGTATTGCTTGAGCCCAAAAATAAGGCAATGTCAAAGATCCAGTGGACCACACTGCAAAAAGCAGTAGGGAACGCCTACCATTGAAATGCTTTGGGGCATCACATAAGTTTTGGATCAATATGATATTTGTTTTTCCTCTTCGTCCGGGTCTGTGTGACCTTATGAACAGATTAGATGGAAAATAAACATTATGGGAGCCCTAGAATGTTTTATCGGTGCGAATCATTGTCCCCGCTGCTATAGCAATGGTGTGGTCTATCATTACTATGTGGTGCATCATATGAACGGTTTAGATCATCCAACCGATCAAGGATACTAGGCCACAATCGCCCAGAATTTTCGGATTTCCCAGACGTGCGTTACCTGTGAAAATGCTGCGCTGACATGTTCAGTGGGCCCCATAATGGTATTTTCTGTGAAATCCACCCCATCCATTAGATTCCTGGAAAAATTTCAGTCGAAAAAGAGTGGTTTTAGTCGATTTTTGGTGCGGTCCACTGTATAAAATCAATTCGCCATCCATCCTGCGTTTTCTGAAAATCCACATGTGTACACGTGCATGGTGCCTAAAGGAAAGCTTAAAAAGGTGTGTGACCCTCTTATAGAGCGAATGGTCGGTCCAGATCATCCATTTAGATGATGAGTGGGCCCCACTGGAAAAACCCACGCGGACGGGGCCGTCAACTGTTGGTTCCTGCGCGCGAGAGAAGAAGGGACGGGTCAGCATCCGCTGACCCATCTCCTTGTTTTGCTGCACCGTGTGTGCACGTGTGCTGTGCACACTTACACCCTCCAGTTGGGTCCCGTCGTGATTTTTATGAGAAATCCTCTCCGTCCATCTGTTTTGTCACATTATTTAAGGGGTTGAGACAAAAATTGAAGCATATGCAGATATTAGGTGGGCCCTAAATCGCTGATATGTGGGTTGATCTGTCCGTTGGGCCACTTTCAGAGGGATCTAAGGGCTGAAGTTTGACGTGTACAGTTAATTTAGGGTCCTCAGGCCAGATATAAAGTTTCGAGCCGAACAAATGATGGGAACTCTGTGATCTTGCATTTTGGACGATTTTTAGGCCCGTTTAATGCGAGTGACGTGATTTTCTCGGATATCTAGCATGTAAATTATTCAATCTTGGTCCCCTAAGGTCCATCCCTTGCTTTGGTGATTCTGGAGCGTCAAATCCATGCATTTAGCACTCTTTTTTAGTCCAAGCTCCTAAATTCACCTTGCAACACAAACACGATTAAAATAAGGCATTAAACAGTATCATATTCATAAAAGCAGGTAATAACTGGGGTCTAATTTGCGATATTCGACCCTCAACAATTCTTCAATAGAGCTTGTGGTTGAAGACGGAGCTTGATCTTTTAGTCCAAGTGTAGTAGAACTTGAACTCACTCATCTTGAACTTAGTAAAGCTTGAACCTTCCATCTTGATCTACTTCTTGACTTGAACTTCATTAGAGTCTTGAACTTAGTAGATTTTGAACTTTCTTGACTTGAAGTAAAGACTTGAACTTTCCATCTTGATCCACATTAGACGAACCACTTCATAAGTTGTTTTGTACAATATAGCACTTACAAGAAGTGTATAGCCTAGCCTTTACTGAAGAAGACACCTGAGGCATCCATTACCCGCACAACGGTGCGCTCGTGGTTACCCTTACCATAGCCAATCTAAAGGTGTTCTAAATCCTCGTAGACACTGGATCCTCGTCTGATGTTCTCTTCGCCCAAGCCTTCAACAAAATGGGAGTTGGCCGATCTCGACTTCGGCCAGTCAGAACCCTACTACTTGGATTATAAGGAGGACGGGTGTTCACAACCCCAAGTTTAGGGTCGTAATGTAGTAATAATCTCGGCGAGACCGAGGTTGAATCTACAAGGACTAATCTCGTGTGCATTTTGAAAGCAACTATAAGTAGAACTAGAAAAAGATATGAATCTAAATATGTAATTAAAGGGGGTAATTTTGAAGTGTGTAATTAGAAACTTAAGAATTCAAAGGTGAGAAATAGGGTTTCCAAGGATCCACTTGTAGCAATTAGAGTGATACTATGCTTGATTTAAGGACACAACTGGAATCGAAGTCCTATCTTATCCAGTTGGAAGATATAGCAATAAAACCAAATCTGAAAGACCTTTGATCTAATTCTTAATGAATGAGAATCATGAGGGTTGTGAGTGATTCCACCATAAAACCATGCCCAGGAGACAATGGCAAGCAACAGGATCTACCAATTCCCACAATCAATCACAAGAGAATCATGAAGATTAGAAGGGATTCTATCATCTAACCATGCCCAAGGACGATGGTGAACAATATGATTTCCTAATTTCACAATCTTAAAACATGAAAAGAAGATACTCAAAGCTATTACAGATCTATTATAATTTGATTCACAATAAACCATTAAAAACTAAAAGTATTCCTTAAATATCAAACTAGAATCAAAGTAAGTTCAACATAAATAAGAATCAAAGCAATAGAAACATCCCATCACACTACAAACTTCACCTCTTAGCCCTAGCTAAGAAGTTTAGCCAACCATAGACATGATTGGATCTAAAATCCTAGAAGAAAGCATTAAAACAATTAAGGAAGAAGAAGAGAAACTCTTGGCGACGACTTCTCCACCCTTTTGCTCTGGTCCTTAAACCTTAAAAGATGTCATGGAGCATCTTAGGGAGTCCTTTTTATAGTTGTGGAACTCCAACTTTCGCACCTAATTAAAAAACTTTAAAAACGACCTCAAATTTATGCAGTTTGTTAAAATAGACTTCACTCTGCACAGTTTTCCAAAATAGATTTTACTCTACGCAATTTTACAGAATGATCCATAGTTTCAGAATATGCTTTTTAAGGCGATTTCAGGATTCCTTTTCTTCACTTTAAATCTTTGATTCTCTTCATTCCTCACTTGGTTTTCTTGGATCTTTGGCATATGAATTCTTCAATCTTGGTCTCCTAAGATCCATCCATTGCCTTGGTGATTCTTGAGCATTAAATCCATGCTTTTAGTACCATTTTCAATCCAAGTTCTTAAATTCAACTTGCAACACCAACATGAGTAAAATATAACATTAAGCATTATCATGTTCATAAAACCAAGATATAAATAGGGGGATAATATGCAATATTTGACCCTCAACACAATCCTCAACCAGCATTTTGCTAGTCCCGAGCAAAGAATGCATGAAATATCTCAATGCTTAATGTCCAAAACCTCTCTAGGAAAATAATCTTTTGTACGCTCAAGTATGAATGGGTATAATTAAGATTCAAAAGCGGGGTTTTGAAAACTTATAGCCGAACCACATAAGAAACTAATCAAATAAATTCTTTGTTCATTAAATCGAGCATAATTTGCATATCAAGTTTTTCAATGTGCTCAGTGAAAATCAACTTACTTCCTGTAAGAATATTATTAGTTCATCATTTTAGCCATACTCATCACTTCAAGATCAGTTTAAAACTCAAGTACTGATTCCGAACTTATCCCCTTTTCCTTTGTTTTTCAGTCTTTGATTTTATATCAATGATCAATTTTTTATTCATTCTTTTTATTCTTTTTCATGACCTCTTTGTCGATGTCCTGTTTTTTTTTAACTGGTTCTTTTCTTCTTTTAAGGTGAATAAAATTCTCCAGACTCGATTCTCACCATCTATCAATGATTCACATACTAACAATCAAAACTTCTAGCATGTCTTATAGAAGACAAATTGAATGTGTCTTGTGATTTAAATTAACATGATATTCAAACTAACTCTTAATCAATTGAGCGCAAGAACTTAGGTGATAGATTACTTAGTTGATCAAACTCCAACAATCCAAAATTCAATCTCTATTTTTATCATACACAACGCATTCTTAAGTACACAATTCATCGCTTCCCAAATAGATTTCAACTTGAAATATTGAAAATTTTTAAAAATTTTGCTCAAAACTGAGAAAACACTGATTGGTTCACCTAATCCCCCGTCCCCAACCGAAAAATCTACATTGTCCTCATTGTGAAAGAAATAAGCATGTAATGTAAAAGAGGCAACGAAAAGAGAAGGGAAGTGATGGAAAGGTAATACTTGAAGAAGGAATTTTAAGGCTTTTCAAATGGTTTCAGTGTGAAGATGGGTTAGCACAAGAATTAAACCAACAGAAAGTAAACTATCCTATACAGTGAAAAACAAACTATCTTAAACAGTGGAAAGCAAACTATCCTAAATGGCGAAAAGCAAACTATCCTAATCCTAAATTATTTAAAAGTAATAAACCTAACTAGGAAAACAGGGGAAAACTACTTATTCATGCCGCAAGGTTCCTCCTCCGATCAGTATCTTTATAAATTTCTCAGTAGGTTTTATAACAAGATCATCCAAAAGTCCTTTTTGCAATAGGCTTGGATGCCCTGGAGCATGCTTTTCTAGAGAAATTTATAGACCTTAATATAAAGTTTCTTTTTAATCTCATGAGGTGTCTAAAGTATATATGATTCACCTGAGATAGAGAAAGTTTCAAAGTTAGCGCAACATGGTGAATAAAAGACTACAAGTAGATAAAATTCAAAGAAATTCTCAGTAGGTGATATAGTCTCAACATATTACGAAATTTCAGGCTTCGATTCTGTAAATGTTATGCAAACTTTTGTTTGTCAAATTTTAATGAGACAAAACATCTTAAGTGATGGAAAATGGATCTTTAAATGGAGCTTCAAGTGGACCTTCAAGAATGCAAGTAGACCTTCAAGAAAGATGAAAGTTCACCTTTAAGAATGATGGAAAGTTCACCTTCAAGAACGAACCATGAAGATTGAATAACTGCAATTCAAGCTAAAGAGTATTCAAGTTCTACTACTTTTCTAGTAGAAGATCAAGCTCCACCTTCAAGTAGAAGATTCATTCTATACACTTTAATGTCCAGATTTTTCAGGTATAAATGATCCTAGAAATACCTTAGACTTAGGTGCTTTCAAATGTTAAATTTATACGGGTTTTTATACTTTAACTAGGCTTTAGTTTGACTAGTCTAAGCCTTGGTTCGACTAGTCCTAGCTTTGGTTCGACCTGTCTAAGATTTAAACTAAAAAAATTGATATTTCTAGTAGCTTCTCGACTAGTTGAGCAGGCTGCTCGACTAGTGGAAGGAACACCTTCGACCAGTTGATGGGTGCTTGACTCGAAGTCCAGCAACCAATTTTAGGTACCCTCGAATAGTTGAACAGGACCCTCGACCAGTCGAAGAATAGTTTTATCCGATTGCTCCCAAAATTTTAAATTTGGTTGGATCTTAGACGAGTTGAAGAAACAACATTTTAGCCTATAAATAGAGGCCTTCACTCATTCCGAAATTACCAATCCATGCTAAGAAAAGCCTTCATTTAGAAAGAGAGAAGTCCCCACTATCATCAAGCTATTGCATGATATTTCATATTTTTGTTTATATAGCTTTTGTTTTAATTCTTTGATCTCTGGTTTATGAATCTTACTTTTTGAAAGAGAGTAATCACTCTTCTTTTTGAGATCCAAAATATTCAAACAAGTAGCTTAAGGTTTGAATTAATTTAAAATCAATTTAGAACCTAAAACCCTTGATTGTTTTACTGGACATTGAACATTCTACATCAAATGAAGCGGTTTTACGGGCTACATCAAGAACGTCCTCAAAGAAGAAGATAAGTATCATTTTGTACTTTTATTTTGGTTTCTTTGAGATATCTAGAAAATCTCATGTATTGGTTTTAACTGAGATAGCTAGAAAATCTCAGCTTGGGGTTTTGTTTGTGATAGCCCATGTAAAAACACAACTATATAGATTTTAAGGTGAACTGGTGAAAACCTTGATTATTAGTGAACATCGATATCACGTGGGTTGTGATTATTAGGAGTGGAGTAGGTGTGGTTGTTTGAGAACAGTTGGTGTACACACCGAACCACTATAACTTCTGGTGTTTGTAGTGAATGGTTTAAGTTTTTGTATATGTGGTGAATGTTTATAATTTGTTTATGTTTGTGTAGAAAATGCTTGTAATAGATAGCTCTCTCTTGTCTCTTGCTTAGTTTGTAATCTTGATCCTTACTACGTTCATGAAATTAGATTGTCCTACATAAAACTCTATTTTTTGTGTAAGGTTGTCCTATGAACAAAGTTTGAATCAATTTCTCAATACTACTGTTATTGAGATCAGTGATTTATTTATTATTTCTATACTTTAAAAATTTTATTTAGCATAGTCCTATTCACCCCCCCCCCCCCCCCCCTCAGGACTGTTAGCTCGTTTCTTTCAAGTGGTATCAGAGCTAATAGACAGAGAAATTCCAACTCTCTTAAACAGAGAAAAACTAATGGAACTCCTAAACCCAGAACTATAATGAAATGGGTTTCAAAAGTTACTTGTCTTATTGCCCACACTACCTTTAAAGCTTTTAGTCATTTAAAATGGTACCTGGACAGTGGATGTTCAAGACATATGACAGGTGACAAAGAGATATTCACCAACTTCCAAGAGATGAATGATGGTTCAGTTACTTTTGGTGATGGAAGCAACTGCAGAATTATAGGCCAAGGTATTGTTCAATTTTCTAACCTTCCTCCTTTTGAAAATGTTTTATATGTTGAAGGACTTAAACACAATCTTCTAAGTATATCTCAAATCTGCGATAACAAATACAGCGTGAAATTTACTAATCACGGATAGGAGATAACAAATGAGAAAGATTGTGTGATATTAAATGGTCGTAGGACTTCTGAAAATTACTATATTATCAATGAATCATGTTCTTCTAATTTTTCCTATTACATAGTCCAAACAGACGAAACGCAACTATAGCATAAACGTCTTGGACAAGTTAACTACCAAAATCTTTATAAATTGAGCAAAATAGAACTTATTCGGTCTACCCAAATTTAAAAGGGTTGATAAAATATGTGGCGCATGCCAAATTGGCAAACAAACAAGGAGTAGTCACAAGAAAGTGAACTCCTTAGCTACAACCAAACCTCTCGAACTCTCCATATGGATTTAGTTGGACCAACAAGAACGGAGAGTAGAGGTGAAAGAAGTATTTTCTGGTTATCGTTGATGATTTTACTAGATTTACTTAGGTAGCCTTCATGAGAGAGAAATTTGAGACTCTCGATGAAGTCAAAAGAATACTGAAATGAATTCCAACTAAAAAAGAATTAAATATAATTAAGATAGAAGTGATCATGGTATTAAATTCAAAAATAGCAATTTTGAGAAATTTTGTACAGATTATGGCATATCACATGAGTTCTCTGCTCCTAAAACACCTCAACAGAATGGAGTTGTTGAAAAGAAGAATAGAGTGCTACAAGAGATGGCCAATGTTATGTTAAATAGCATGAATTTACCAAAAAACTAATGGGTTAAAGCTATTAATACTGCATGCTACATTATAAATCGAGTGTATGTAAGAAAATTAAAAGATAAAACAACCTATGAGTTATCGTTCAATAAGAAACCAACTGTCAAATACTTTCAAATTTATGAAAGTAAGTGCAGCATATTATGTAAAAGGGAAAATTTAGAAAAATTTAAAGCTAAGAGTGATGAAGGAATATTCTTTTGTTATGCCAAGAATAGTTGAGCATATCGTGTTCTTAATAAAAGAACAAGAGTGATCTAGGGATATATTAATGTTGTAATTGATGATCACCTAATCATACCCACATCAAGTCTAGATGATGATGAAGTCAACTTTATTGAGAAACCTGACTCTTCATCTAATCTAGTTAATAGTAAACTAAGATCAATCAAAGACCATCTTACTGATCTGATATTAAGTAATCCTCTTACTGGTGTGCGAATAAGAAAACAGTTAGAGAATATCTATAATTACGTTTGCTTCACTTCTCAAATTGAACCGGCTAATGTAAAAAAAGCACTTACCGATAAAAATTGGATAGTTGTCATGCAAGAAAAGTTAAATCAATTTGTAAGAATGATGTTTGGTATTTGATTCCATGACCAACTGATAAACATATAATTGGAACCAACTGGATTTTTAAGAACAAATCTAATGAAATGAAAAATATAGTTAGAAACAAGGCTAGATTGGTTATACAAGAATACACTCAGATAAAAGGAATCGATTATAATGAAACATTTGCACCAGTAGCTCACCTTGAATCCATTAGATTGTTTATATCTATTACATGTTTTAAAAAATTCTAGATATATCAAATGGATGTTAAAAGTGCATTTTTAAATGGTGATTTATAGGAAGAGGTTCATGTTGAACAACCTGAAGGTTTTGAGGACCATAAACTTTCAGATCATATATATCATCTTAAAAAGGCACTTTAGGGCCTAAAACAAGCTCCCGGGGCATGGTATGAGAAATTGACTAAGTTCTTACTTAGTCACAACTTTATCATGGGAAGCATTGATAAAACTTTATTTGTTGAAAAATATAATGAACACATACTGATTGTACAAATCTACGTTGATGATATTATCTATGGTTCTACAAGTACTAACTTATCTATTGAGTTTACAGAGCTTATGAAATCTAAGTTTGAAATGAGTATGGTTAGAGAATTGAATTACTTTTTAGGTTTACAAGTAAAACAACATGAAAATGGTATTTTCATCTCTTAGACCAAATATGCTTTGAATCTGGTAACGAAATTTGGATTCGAGAACGGAAAAAAGTTTGATATTCTTATGAGTACAACTCTTAAACTTTCAAAGGATGAAACAGGTAAAAGTATAGACTCTCGCTTATATCGTAGCATGATTGGTAGTTGTTGAGGTTCAAATATTGCATATTATCCCTCATTTATATCTTGGTTTTAGGAACATGATAATACTTAATGTTCTATTTTACTCATGTTTGTGTTGCAAGGTGAATTTAAGAGCTTGGATTGAAAAGGTGCTAAAAGCATGGATTTGATGCTCAAGAATCACCAAGGCAAGGGATAGATCTTAGGAGACTAAGATTGAAGAATTCACATGTCAAAGATCTAAGAAAGCCAAGGAATGAAGAGAATCAAAGATTTAAAGTGAAGAAAAGGAATCCTGAAATTGTCCTGAAAATGCATATTCTGAAACTTTGGGTCATTCTGTGAAATTGCGTTGAGTGAAGTCTATTTTGGAAAATTACGCAGGGAGAAGTCTATTTTAGTAAACTACGTAAATTTAAGGCGGTTTCTAGAGTTTTTCAACTAGGTACAAAAGTTTGAGTTCCACAATTATAAATATGACTCCCTATGATGTTCCTAGGCAACTTTTAGGGTTTAAGCAATGGAGCAAAAGGGTGGAGAAGCCGTCGCCAAGAGTTTTTCTTCTTCTTCCTTAGTTGTTTTCATGTTTTTCTTAAGAGACTTTAGTGTAAATATGTCTATGGTTGGCTAAACCTGTTAGCTAGGGCTAAGAGGTAAAGCTTGTAGCATGATGGGATGTTTCTTTTTTTTTTATTCGTGTTTTTGTTGAACTCCATGGATTCTAATTTGATATTTAAGAAATACTTTCAGTTTTTAATGATTTATTGTGACTCAATTTACAGTAAATCTGCAATAGCTTTGAGTATCTTCTTTTCTTGATTTGAGATTGTGAAATTAGTAAGTCTTGTTGTTCACCATTTCCCCTTGGGCATGGTAGGGTGATAGAATCCTTCTAATCTTCACAATTCTTCTGCTTTGAAATTATGGGATTGGTAAATCCTGTTGTTTACCATTGTCTCCTGGGCATAGTTTGGTGATGGAATCCCTGCCAATTATCATAGTTCTTCTTCATTAAGAATTATGTCAATGAAAGTTCAGATTTGAGTTTATTGATATATTTTTCAATTAGATAGGATAAGACTCCAATTCTAATTGTGTTACTTGAATCAAGCAAGAGGGCTCCCTGATCACTATAAGTGGATCCTTGGCACCCTAGTTCCCACCTTTAAATTCTTAGTTTTAATTACCAAATTCACAATTACTCTCTCAATCACTTCAGAATTAGCTTTACATCTTCTTCTAGTCTTACTTCTAGTTAATTTCATAAATGCACAAGATCGGTCATTGTGGACTCGACCTCGGTCTTACCGAGATTATTACTACATCGCAACCCTACACTTGGTGTTGCAAATAAGTTTTTGATGCCATTGCCAGGGTTGTAAAAACTTGTTTACAACCACAAGTGTAGGGTCATGATGTAGTAATAATCTCAGTAAGACCGAGGTTGAATCCACAGGGAGTGATTTTGTACGTTTCTTAAATTAACTAGAAGTATAACTAAAAGAAGATGTAAAACTAATTCTGAAGTGATTGAGAGTGTAATTGTAAATTAAGAAATTAAAACTAAGAATTTAAATGTGGGAACTAGGGTGCCAAGGATCCACTGGTAGTGATCAGGGAGCCCTCTTGCTTGATTCAAGTAACACAATTAGAATTGGAGTCCTATCCTATCCAATTGAAAAATATATCAATAAAACCAAATCTAAACTTCTATTGACCTAATTCTCAATGAAGAAGAACTAAGATAATTGGCAGGGATTCCATCACCAAACATTGCCCAGGAGACAATGGCAAACAATAGGATTTACCAATCCTATATTCTCAAAGTAGGAGAATTGTAAAGATTAGGAAGGATTCCATCACCCTACTATGCCTGAGGGATGATGGCAAACAACAGGACTTACTAATTTCACAATCTCAAATCAAGAAAAGAAGATACTCAAAGCTATCGCAGATCTACTATAATTTGAGTCACAATAAACCATTAAAAACTGAAAGTATTCCATAAATATCAAATTAGAACCCAAGGAATTCAACATAAACATGAATTAAAGCAATAGAAACATCCCATCATATTATAAGCTTCACCTCTTAGCCCTAGCTAAGAGGTTTAGCCAACCATAGACATGATTAGAACAAAGTCTCTTAAGAAAAACATGAAAACAACTAAGGAAGAAGAAGAAAAACTCTCGACAATGGCTTCTCCACCCTTTTGCTCCACTCTTTAAACCGTAAAAGATGCCTAGAAACATCCTAAGGAGTCCTATTTATAATTATGGAACTCCAACTTTTGCACCTAGTTGGAAAACTCTAGAAATCGCCCCAAATTTATGCAGTTTACTAAAATTGACTTCTCCTTGCGCGGTTTCCCAAAATAGACTCCACTCGGGGCAATTTCACAGAATAACCCAAAGTTTCAGAATATACTTTTTCAGGACAATTTTAGGATTCCTTTACTTCACTTCAAATCTTTGATTCTCTTCATTCCTTACTTGATTTGCTTGGATCTTTGACATGTGAATTCTTCAATCTTAGTCTCCTAAGATCCATCCCTTGCCTTGGTGATTCTTGAGCATCAAATTCATGCTTTTAGCACCCTTTTCAATCCAAGCTCTTAAATTCACCTTGCAAAACAAACATGAGTAAAATAAAACATTAAGCATTACCATGTTCCTAAAACCAAGATATAAATGGGGGATAATATGCAATATTTGACCCTCAACATAATCCCCAACTAGCATTTTGCTAGTCCCGAGCAAAGTATACGTGAAATAAATCTCAATGCTTAATGGCCAAAACCTCTCTAGGAAAACAATCTTTTGTACACTCAAGTATGAATTGGTAGAATTAAGATATGAAAGTGGGGTTATGAAAACTTAGAGCCGAACTACATAAGCAACCAATCAAGTAAATTCTTTGTCCATTAAATCGATCATAATTTGCATATCAAGTTTTTCAATGTGCTTATTAAAAATCAACTTACTTCCTATACGAATACTATTAGTTCATCATGTTAGCCATACTCATCACTTCATGATCAGTTTGAAACTCAAGTACTGATTCCAAACTCATTCCCTTTTCCTTCTTTTTCTAGTCTTTGATTTTATATCGACGATTAATTTTTTATTCATTCTTTTTATTTTTACATTTTTTTCCATATTTTTCATTCTTTTAATTCTTTTTCATGACCTCTTTGCCGATCTCTTGTTTTTTTAACTGGTTCTTTTCTTCTTTTAAGGTGGAGATTCGATTCTCACTATCTATCAATGATTTACACACTAACAATCAGAACTTCTAGCATGTCTTACAGAAGACAAATTGAATGTGTCTTGTGATTTATATTAATATGATATTCAAACTATCTCTTAATCAATTGAGCACAAGAACTTAGGTGATAAATTACTTAGTTGATCAAAATCCAACAATCCAAAATTCAATCTCTATTTTTATCATCCCCAATGTATTCTTAAGTACACAATTCATCGCCTCTCAAATAGATTTCAACTTGAAACATTGAAAATTTTTAAAAAATTTGCTCAAAACTGAGAAAACACTGATTAGTTCACCTAATCCCTCATCCCCAACTGAAAAATCTACATCGTCCTCAATGTAAAAGAAATAAGCATGTAATGTAAAAGAAGCAATGAAAATAGAAGGGAAGTAATGGAAAGGAATACCTAAAGAAGGAATTTTGAAGCTCTTTGAATGGTCTCAGCGTGAAGATGGGTTAGCACAAGAATTAAACCAACAGAAAGAAAACTATCATAAACAGTAGAAAGCAAACTATCCTAAATAGTGGAAAGCAAACTATCATAATCCAAAAACATATGAAAGCAAATAAATCTGCCTATACCTTTGTCAGACTAGGAGGTCAATCCTGGTAAATAGGGTCAATAAGAGGTATTGACATGTCCTCTGAATCAAAATTTTCAACAAATGGCTTTAAACGATGTCCATTTACTTTGAATTCATTATCATTATTTGGATTCCGAATCTCGACAGCCCCATGAGGATAAACATTAGTAATAGTGAAAGGGTCATTCCAACGAGATCGGAGTTTACCCAGAAAAAGGTATAACCGAGAATTATACAAAAGAACTTTCTGACCTGGTGTGAATGATTTTTGAAAAATGTATTGGTCATGAAACACCTTCATCTTATCCTTGTAAATTCTTGAATTCTCATATGCATCATTCCAAATTTCTTCTAGTTCATTCAACTGAAGTTTGCGCAGTGAGCCAGCGTTGTCATAATTGAAGTTCAGATTTTTAATCACCCAGTAGGCCCTATGTTCCAACTCCACAGGCAAGTGGCAAGCCTTCCCATAGACAAGTCTAAAGGTAGACATTCTAATAGGGGTCTTGAATGTAGTACGGTAAGCCCATAAAGCATCGGTCAATTTGATTGACTAGTCCTTATGGTCAGGGTTAAACGTTTTTTTCAAAAATATGTTTAATTTTCCTATTGAAAATTTCGGCTTGCCCACTTGTTTGTGGGTGGTATGGAGTGCTCATTTTGTGGGAGATGTCATATTTCTTCATTAAGTTCGCAAATGGCCTATTACAAAAATGTGAACCTCCATTACTAATGATGACCCGAGGTGTTTCGAACTAGGAAAGGATGTTCTCTTTTAAAAACTTAATGACTGTTTGATGATTATTGTTCCAACATGGGATCGCTTCAACCCATTTAGTGACATAGTCTACAGCTAGCAAAATATACTAATTTTCAAAAGATTGAGGGAATGGTCCCATGAAATTGATTACCCAGTAATCAAATGCTTCAATGATCAGAATGGGGTTCAAAGGTATCATATTTCAACGGGACAGTGCTCCCAATTTCTAACAACGCTCACAAGCTTTGTAAAACTTATGAGTGTCCTTGAACATAGTGGGCCAGTAAAAGCCATACGGCAGAATTTTAGTTGTGATCTTTTTAGCAGAAAAGTGACCACCGCAGGCCTGAGAACGATAGAAGAATATGACACTTTGGTGTTCATTATCTGGCACACATCTCCTCAAGATTTATTCTAGGTAATATTTAAACAAATATAGATCATCCTAGAAGAATTTGCATACATCGGCAAAAAATTTCTTCTTATCTTGCGCAGTCCAATGTATCAGCATGAAACTTGTGGTAAGATAATTAGCAATATTCATAAACCAATGTGAATGGGAGACTTTAAACAATTATTCATCAGGGAACATGTCATTTATATTCGTCGTATTAAGGGAATCAGAGAGATCAAGACGAGAAAGATGGTCAGCCACTATGTTCTCTACTCCCTTTTTATCTTTTATTTCCAAATCAAATTCTTAGAGTAGGAGGATCCATCTTATTAAGGGGGCTTAGCATCATTCTTAAAAATAAGATATTTGAGCACCGCATAATCTGTGTAGATGATGATCTTGGATCCGATCAAGTAGGACCTAAATTTGTCTAAAGCGAATACTACAGCTAAGAGTTCATTCTCCGTAGTTGAGTAACTCACTTGGGTAGGTTTTAGAGTTCTACTTGCTTAGTGTATAACATAGGGCTTCTTCTCTTTTCTCTATCCTAACACTGCCCCAAGAGCATAATCGGACGTATCACACATAATTTCAAAAGGAATGCTCCAGTCAGGTGGCTGCATGATAGGTGTAGTGGTTAACATTTCTTTGAGCTTAGAAAAATCTTACTAACATTGCTTAATCCACTCGTATGGTACATCCTTCTGAAGTAGATTGCATAAAGGACCAGAGAGGTGACTAAAGTCCTTTATGAATCTCCTGTAAAATCTAGTGTGTCCTAAAAAGGATCGCACATCTCGTATGTTCTTGGGTGGAGGTAAGTTAGAGATAATATCAATCTTAGCCTTATCTACCCTAATTCCTTTGGACAAGATGATATGTCCAAGGACAATCCCCTTACGAATTATGAAATGACACTTCTCCCAATTTAGTACCAAATTCTTTTCCTTAGATCGCTTCAACACACATTTAAGATTCTCCAAACAATCGTTGAAGGATGGACCAAAGACAGAGAAGTCATCTATGAAGACCTCTAAATATTGCCCCATCATGTCAGAAAAAATACTCATCATACATCGCTGAAAAGTGGCGGGGGCATTACATAGTCCAAATGGTATCCTTCGGTAAGCAAAGGTGCCAAAGGGACATGTGAATGTGGTCTTTTCCTGATCTTCAGGGGCTATCTCTATCTGGTTGTAGCCCGAATATCCATTAAGGAAACAGTAATAGGAATGACCAACTAGCCTTTCCAAGATTTGATCAATAAAGGGCAAAGGAAAGTAGTCCTTCCTTGTGACGGTATTCAATTTACTATAGTCAATGCACATTCTCCAACCAGTAGTAACTCTAGTGGGCACTAATTCATTGTCGGCATTGGCTATGATGGTGATTCCGGACTTCTTAGGAACCACCCGAGTTAGACTCACCCATTGGCTATCGGATATAGGGTATACGACACCCACATCGAATAGCTTAAGAACCTCGGCCTTAACCACTTCTTTTATGTTTGGATTTAATCTACGTTGTGGTTGCCGGGAGGTCTTTATATTATCCTCTAGATAAATGCGGTGAGTACAAATCAAAGGGTTAATTCCCTTGAGGTCCGTAATGGACCATCCAAGGGCTCTTTTATTCTTAATGAGAGTAGAAATAAGCATACTCTCTTGTTCTCACTCAAGGTGAAAAAAAATTACCACTGGGTATGTCTCATCTTGACCTAAATAGACATATTTCAAATTAGAGGGCAAAGGTTTTAGGTCAAACTTCAGTGTCTTGAGGTTAGACAGTAGAGGCATTATATCCGTTTGGGGTAATTCTTCAAATTGTGACCTCCACCGGTTAACTTCAAGTACCGGTACATTATCAAGTATGGCACCCGTCTCCTTAATCATATCATAATCTAAATCATGAGAATGGGCCAAGCACGTCTCTAGCGGGTTACAGGATAAAGTCATCAGAGTTCTATATTCCATGAAAGAATCAATCAAGTTAACATCGTGGGCATCGTCATCTTCCTCTGCATATTTGCTCATATTGAAAAAGATATTGAGCTCCAATGTCATATTCCCAAAAGACAAATTCATGACTCCATTCCTACAATTGATGATTGCATTTGATGTAGCAAGGTATGGGGAACCAAGGATGACAGGAATTTGAGTGCTCATATTCACGATGGGTTGAGTATGCAAGACGATAAAATCTACTGGATAGTAGAATTTGTCAACTTGGACCAACACATCCTCAATTATCTATCTCGGCACACGAACTGAGCGATTGGCTAGTTGTAATGTGGTCCGGGTGGGTTTTAATTCACCTAGACTTAGTTGTTTGTAGACCAAGTGTGGGATCAAATTTATGCTTGCTCCTAAGTCAAGAAGTGCATGCTTAATCCGGTAATTCCCAATTACACAGGCGATGGCTGGGCTACAATGATCTTTGTACTTCTGTGGCACATCTTTCTTTATGATGGCATTCACTTTTTCTGTTAAGAAGATTTTCTTTTAAATGTTTTACCGTCTTTTGGCCATACATAAATCTTTCAGAAATTTGACAAATGAAGGTATCTGTTTTACGGCATCCAGTAGAGGAATGTTAACCTTCACTTGCTTAAGCACCTCTAGAATATCCTGAGAGTTAAAGAGAGGTTTTGGTGCTATCAACCATTGGGAAAATGGAGCAATCGGTTTGCTTTGAAGTTCTGGTTCTACCTCATGTGGAGCATTGCTAGGTCTATGTAATGACCCAGAAAATTTTGTGCTAATCTTTCCTTAGTAGTTTTTTTTGAGGTAATTAGCGCTATACTCGATTGCTTGTGAAATTCGCATCAATCACTTTAAATTCGATCTGCATGACTTAAAACCTGTAGATTAGTTAGCACTATGTTACTCTGAAATCTGGGATCCATCGCTAAATCCATTTGTTCTGGGGAATTTTTGAAAGTACTGGATTGGACCTGGACCGCGCGTCGAAAGTCCGATAGCGATGATCTTAGCCTGTTGCGGTCACTTTGTTGGGCTTGACCATCACCTCGAAAATCAAGTCCAGATGTTGTTCTGGGTCGATTTGATTGAGTTTGGAGTGAAGAGTGTGAGAACGGTTGGAAATTTATTAAGCTTTTATGAAATCTGAGTCGTGTCGCTTGCGCGATGATTTTAAGTAATCTGACCGTTGGATTCTGACCCAATTTCACCCTCTGATCAGGGAAGGTGGCCCAGGCATGTCCTTGTGCTTGTGGACCTGATCGAGATTCAGTGACCGTTGAATTGAGTGTGGTTCGCCACGGCTGATCTGTAAAGCCGGTCGGTACGAAAACTCAGCTTGACCTAGATCCATGGTCAGTGAGCTTAAGTCTGACCTTTCGTGGTATTTGGCCCACCGGAAGTGCTTCGTTGGATCGTGAGAGGCAGGTTTTGGTTATACCCTCAGTATACCTTGGCCCTGGGGTTATTTTCATCAGTTTTAGGCCTATTTATAGTCCTTAAACCCTAGCTTTCTTTTCCATACGAATTTCCTAACCCTAGCTTAGAAAGAGAGAGGAAAAGAGAGAGAAAGTGAGAGAGAAGTTGGTGAATCATCTTAGATTCTTTCCTGTTCTTCTACATCCTTTAACCTTCACTTTGAATCGTTATTCTGACGATTCTGAGTTCATCTTTGGGTAAGTTAACCTAACCCTAATCTGTGTTAGAGCTTAGAATAGCCTTGGTGTTGTTGTATCTCATTTCTATTCTTGCTTTAGGGTATTCTATTGCCATTGACGAAGACAACTCATCTGAAATCAGTTCGGTGTTCTTTTCTGGCTTAAGGTGCGGACTTTAAGTGTATAGGTTATGGTTTTCAAGGCTTTCAATGCTAGTGAATGATTTATTCCTGCTATTGATGAGATTTCACATGCCAAATGTTATGTTTATGTTGCGTTCCTGATATGCATGTGTTATATTGAGATTTGTGTATTCTACGTGTATGTATAAAGTACCGTTTGCATATAAAATATGAACATGTGATTGCCATGATTATTTGTCGTGTACTTATGCTAGATGTATGTGCGACAACTCCTTGGTAAAGGGATTTGTCCAAATGTGTGTATTTCAACATACGTCATGTATGTTGGACTATGTATTCTAAGTGTTTGTAGAAATGCCTGAATGACCTAAAGTGTAACTTATTACACTATTTGTGGGCATTGAGAAGTGATTCTCAACACTCCTATTGATGTGTATGATTTCCTCCATGTCAGTTACATTCCTTATTATTTAATTTCAAGCACTGGTTATGCTTTCATTTATGTTAAGTTGATACTCTTCAAGAGCTTGCGTACTACGTGATTTGAGTTGTTGTTCCATCACTATTCTAAATTGTAGTTATGAATATCTGTTGTAGTGTAATGTGTGTGAGACTATGCATTAGTCCAGGAAATCGATAATCGGCCTTAAGTTCGTGGTTGAGGTTGCTTTCGCCACGTAAGATGTGATTAGACGAACCCGAGTTGTATTAGAGTTGTCGACAGTGGTTTGGCCACGTGGAGTGTTTGTGCACTCTATGTCGTTCAACCCAACGTGCGCTCGTGCTAGTCGAGTTCATCAAGTAACCCGATTGTCTGATGTATGTTCACCATGTATGGACACTATTGTTTGAATCTAGGGTACCGAACTTACCAATGAAATCCTATTAACCTTGGTACCTTGATCCGCAAAGACTCATGAGCCGGACATGGTGGTATGGGACACCGTGGTCAAGCTGTCAACCTACGCTGGGGTGACGAGCCTCCCCGTAGTGACCAGTGAGCAACCAAACTCGTCAGCCGATTATGGTGGTATGGGATACTATATTCGTGCTGTCGGCCTACATTGATTGGTGACGAGTCCTTAGTAGTGACCTCGAGCATACCTAGATACCGCAATGAGGTGACGAGCCTTAGTGTAGTAACAAAGGTGTGATAAGCGTGCATTGATTGGTGACGAGCCCTTTGTAACGACCTACAACCATATGATCATATGAGATGTCTAGGACTGACAACCCTAGTATGGATCACTGTTTGGATGGTGATATGAGGAAGGTACTTTAGCTTCTCAATCCTGCTGTATGAAAAGGACTAATAACAACTTGGTAATCATGTTCATGCACCGCATTTGCATGTGCTTTGTAGATGTGGCGCACTTTGAGGTGGTGTCATGCGTAACGTAAGATGAAGACGTTGAGGGTGTACGCGTGAGGGCATGCATCATTTTGCATACATCCTTGCATTAACAAGAGTACTTAGGACATGTTTAATTGTTTTGCTTTATCATTACTGCTTGATTGAATTGATAGTATGTTAACCTGTGCCTTATTGTTCCACTGAGTTGATCACTCACTCCCACGTTCTGGTGTGGTGTTAAACACCCACCAGACTCTGTCTTAGGTTCTGATGTTGCAGATGTTGATGCGACTTCTGAGGCAGAGCGGGAGATGGATGATGATGAGGCTGCTTTCTCTTTTATGCAGTTTTCAGACGGGTTCTAGCGAGCCTTGTTCTAATGCGCGGGATTCTGGGATTATTTTTTGAAAATTAAATGATGTAACTTGATACTTGTAATTTTGATAGTAACACTTTCATTACGACCTGGTATCTATATGTACTTCAAGGATTTGTACTTGTACACATTTATTTCTATAAGTCTTCCGTTTGCTTTCTTCACTTATCCCTGAATTATATTTGCTATTTGGCTTAATCTACTCCATGTTTTATGCACTAATACAGACAACATACATCCATCATGGAATATGTTGCATAAGTGATGTTTTGGAACTCGGGAGCTGAGTTATGCTCGACCCCCGAATTTCAAGGCATTACAAGTTGGTATCAGAGCATGATCTGGATTAAACCGGACCTGGGTTATGGTCACACACCGCACGTTGTCACCACTTTAGTGTACTTGGGTGCGGGTCTATTGTAGATTGTGTGTTTGTGTTCCGTAGCTTCTATCGACGAAAGTTTCCTGAAAACGTTCACCGAGATCGAGTCTGTACTCTCTCCTGATCACACACAGCGACCCGAAACCTTTCCTGGACCATCTATTAATGAATTTAGATGGTCTATCTTCCCTTTTTAACCCTTTAATCTTCAAGAAATCTTTATTTGAATCAGATTTCTGCCCGAATGGCCCGATAGGCGTCAAATCATGTAAGGGGTCGATCGGGGCATTTCCAGTGGGGCCCAGGGGGGGAACCACATCATTTTGAGCATGGGGGACCAGGAGGACCTCGCCCAAACGGTGAGGCATCACCGGCTAGTCCAGAGACCGGCGATGCCATCGCCGGTTCGGCGAGGGCTCGCCGATCAGCGAGCCAGGCCGGGCGGGCCGGTGCGGGCCGACACATTTTAGGCCTTGTGTGGCCCACCCCTCCACGGTTTTCTATTTTAAACATCTCCTATACCCTACTTCCTTCATAACTCTCCCTCCCAAGCTCTCTTTTCTTTCAAGTTTCTCTCCAATCTTCTCCAAATCTTCTTCTTCCATTTTCGTGCAAACCTCATCACCCCATCTCAAAACCCTCACCCCCATTGTTGTTTATCCTTTCTTTCCTTCTCATTTGAGCTCTCACATTCCCTTTTAGGCTCTCAAGTGTGTGGAAGTTTCACCATCTTCCTATTTCTCTATTTCTCTCATTTCTCATGGCCCTCTTTGAGTTTATCACGGCCATCTTTTCCATTTTCTCCCTTCTTTCTTTGATGGGGAAGAAGAGAGTGCCCGTGGATGAAGCCGGGCCTAGCCGCCCAACCCGTGCACGGAGGCCGAGAGGTGCCGTCGTTAGCACGTCCGCCACTCGTGAATTTCAGACCAAGCGGGACCTCGACCCTTGAGCTCCCATTGGTAGAACTTTGTTAGCGGAGCTATCGCATGGAGTCTATGAAGGTCGTAGAGTCCTTTTTGAGGCTCATGTTGATCCGTGGCTGTATGGTGAGTTTCTATTGTTGGAGCGCCTGGAAGGGGCTGGTTGGTGTCCCTTGTTTGAAGGCGAGTATCGCGCGAATGCTAGTACTGTTCGAGCCTTTTATGCCAATATTCGTGATCCTTCGCTGGAGCCTCTGCAGTTCAAGATTCCTTGTGGTAGCGGTCGAGAGGGTATTGTCAATGTTGCTTTGATATCCTGACTCCTGAATGTGCTACTTGGTGAAGTGCATGCCAGTGAGAAGAATGTGAACAGTATGCGCGAGAGGGATCGTCGCACCCGATCCTTGTGTGGTTGTCTGGTTGAATGGCAGCCGAATAGGAGTCTTCTGGCTCCCTACATGACAGACGACTTCCGTTTACTTCATCACATGTGTACGTTCAATGTATACCCAAGGTGGAGCAACCGCAGCGAGTGTACGCGGCTGATGGTAGATTTCCTGTATCAGGTGGGGCAAGAAACGAAGTTGTGTGTGCCGACGTACGTCCTGCGCCAGATTATTCTCATCGCTCATTCGAGTAGGAGGACTGAGTCGCTTCCATTTGGCCGCCTCATTTGCAAGCTTGCACATGAGTTTGGCTATAGGCTTGGAGCAGAGAAGTCGGTTCCTGTTCGTCATATTAATTTGAGGACTCTTAAGCAGATGGAGATCGGTTCTGGTCGACATGCCTCAGAGAGTGAGGATGAGTCAGAGATCGATGATGAGGAGAGTTATGCTGAAGGTGGTGCTGAGATTGAGGAAGAAACAGAGCAGGACGAGGAAGAGGTTGAGGCACAGGATACGAGTGATAGCTCTCCTCCTGTGGCACCAGAGCAGAGCGCGGACCAGACTACCAGAGATGCCCGTCTCGTACGGCTTGAAGAAGGGCAGGCTGTTTTACGCCAGGATATTGTTGATCTTCGAGCCCTTGTGAAGCATAAGTTTAAGAAAGTGACTCGAACTCTGAAGTCTATCCTGTGTTGCTTGCAGGATAAGGGTGCCCCGCCTCCATCTCCTGATTTCGATGAGTAGTTGTCGGTGTAGCCGTCCTTTGCTTTGTTTGTTGTTTCTTTCTGTGTGTAGCCGTTGTTGGCTCTGTAGTTGGTGTTGTTTGTTGTTGTTGTTGTTGTTTGAAGTGTTAGATGTTGTAGGTCACATGCTTTCCTAGTCGTGATTCATGTAATGTTGCACTACTTGTATTGCGACGATTTTGTTTAATGGAATGCATGTTGTTTTTCTTTGGAGTTGTGTTGTGATTGCTATATGGATGGATTATGTGACGTAGAATCTGACAGGTTGCATCCTCTGTTGAATATAGGGTATGTCTCCTAAGGGTTCGAAGTCTTCGACCCGTCTCTCCTTGATTGAGTCGCTTGCTGGGGTTCCTCCCTTGAGCGATAGCCAGTCGGATCCACAGGCAGGCCCGTCTCATGCCGGTGTTGGGCCGACACCTATGGCTCCTCCAGTCACGCCCTCGGTTCCTGAGTGGAGCCGTGCACCTTCGTCTACTTCACCTACTGATAGGTTTGAGTAGATGATGCTGTTGATGCAGCACCAGTAGCACCAGCAGCAGCAGGAGTTCCTCTCTTCCATGGCTGGCATCTTTGCTCAGTCAGTGGGGGTGACTCCACCTGCTTCACCTATGCCTCCATCTGGGAGCGCCAGTGCGAGCGGCACTTTTGAGCGATTCCAGCGCTTGCGACCTCCTACGTTTGCGGGTTCTCATAGACCCGAGGAGGCCAAGTATTGGATCGACCGCATCTCTAAGATGCTGAGACCGCTGCATTGTCTTGAGGTCGAGCAGGTTGAGCTTGCCTCCTTTATGTTTGAGAAGGAGGCCAGTCTGTGATGGGACAGTGTTCTTCGCACTGTCGAGGAAGGTTTTGTGTGGTCGTGGCAGGCGTTTAAAGCATGCTTTCACGAGAAGTATTTCTCGGTTACGTACCGACATGAGAAGGAGAGTGAGTTCCTTCGCCTCCGCCAAGGAGGGTTGTCGGTGATGGAGTATGAGAACCGGTTCACTGAGCTGGGTCGGTATGTTCCTTTGATCCTAGGTGATCAGCCGATGAGGATGCAGCATTTTTCTGAGGGATTGAGACCTGAGATCCGTTCGAAGATTTGTTGTGCTAGCATTTCTTCTTATGTGGAGCTAGTGAGCATGTCCTTGCGAGCAGAGCAGGACGGGGATAGGTCGTCCCGCATGCAAGCACCGATGGTTCCGCGTCAAGGAAGGGGACGTGCAGAAGATCGCTTTCAAGACTAGCTTCGGTCATTATGAGTTCCTTGTGATGTCGTTCGGTCTTACAAACGCACCGGCCGTGTTCATGGATCTGATGAACAGGGTGTTTCGGCCATTCTTGTTCCGATTCGTCATTGTCTTTATTGATGACATCTTGATATATTTGGCGAGTCGGGAAGAATACGAGGAGCACTTAAGAACGGTTTTAGATACTCTTAGGAAGAATCAGCTTTTCGCGCAGTTCAAGAAGTATGATTTCTGGAAAGAGGAAGTCAAGTTCCTGGGACATGTGGTGTCCAAGGAAGGGATAGCTGTCGATCTTGCCAAGGTAGCTGCAGTGCAGGACTGGAAACAGCCTGGTTCAGTTATTGAGGTAAGGAGTTTTCTGGGTCTTGCAGGCTATTATCGACGCTTCATTCAAGACTTCTCAAAGATTTCCAGACCGTTGTCGCAGCTGACACGGAAGGATTTGAAGTTTGCTTGGAATGAAAAGGCGGAGTTAGCTTTTCAGGAGCTGAAGGACAAGTTGACGTCCGCCCCTGTGCTAGTATTGCCAGAGCAAGGGGTTAAGTATATTATATATACTGATGCCTCTCGCGTTGGCCTGGGTTGTGTCCTTATGCAGAAGGACAGGGTGATTGCTTATGCTTCGCATCAGTTGAGGAAACACGAAGAGAATTACCCTACGCACGACCTGGAGTTAGCAGCTGTCATTTTCGCATTAAAACTTTGGAGACATTACCTCTATGGTGAGGAGTTCGAGCTCTTTTGCGACCACAAGAGCCTTAAGTACATTTTCACGCAGCGTGATTTGAATATGAGGCAGCGCCGATGGATGAAAACATTAAAGGACTTTAAGTTCGATGTTTCTTACCATCCGGGCAAGGCGAACCTTGTGGCAGATGCATTGAGTCGCAAGAAGGCTATTGAGTTTGCGGCTCCGCTGATGATAGCAGAGTGGGATATGTTGGAGTTCGTGCGAGATTTTGAGCAGAAGCTTACGGTGGTTGAGCCGTATGAGGTTATCGCACACATTCGTGTACAGCCCCTTATCGACGAGAGGATCGTTGCAGCTCAGGCAGATGATGAGCTTTTGGTGAAGATGAGGAAGCGGGTTGGTATAGATGAGAACTTCGACTGGAGTATTAGTTCTGATGGGGGCCTACGATTTCGTGGCCAGGTATGTGTTCCTGACATCCCTGACTTGAGACGGGAGGTTCTCGAGTTAGCCCATAGTTCTAAGCTTGCGATGCATCCAGGTAGCTCGAAGATGTATCAGGATATGAAGAGGTCTTATTAGTGGGACAATATGAAGGTCCAGATTACTGAGTTTGTTTCTCATTGTCTCACGTGCCAGCAGGTCAAGGCAGAGCATCGCTGACCTCCTGGGTTGTTGCAGCCCATGCCCATAGCTGAATGGAAGTGGGACTTCATCTCTATGGATTTTATTTCTGGGTTGCCGAGAACGAGGAAGGGATATGACTCTATTTGGGTGATCATCGACCGATTAACGAAGTCGGCGCATTTCTTACCGATCAGAGTCACTAACTCTGCAGACGAGTTGGCTAGGTTGTATATCAAGGAGATAGTACGTCTGCATGGAGTTCCCCTGGAGATTGTGTCTGATAGAGACACGCATTTCACTTCTATCTTCTGGACTCGTATCCAGGAAGCGATGGGTGTGAAACTGAAGTTCAGCAACGCGTTTCATCCGCAAACAGATGGGCAGACGGAGCGTGTGAATCAGGTCCTGGAAGACATGTTGCGAGCTTGTGTTTTGGATTTCAAGGACAGTTGGGATGATTGTCTTCAGTATGCTGAGTTCGCGTATAATAACAGTTTCCAGGCGAGTATTGGCATGGCTCCCTATGAGGCGTTGTATGGTCGCCCGTGTAGAGCACCACATTGCTGGGCAGAAGTTGGTGAGTGTAGTTTACTTGGCCCGGAGTTGGTGCAGGTGACTTCAGAGAAGGTTGACATCATTAGACGTCGACTTCTGACAGCATAGAGCAGGCAGAAGAGTTATGCTGATACGAGGCGTCGACCGCTTGAGTTTGAGGTTGGAGACCATGTGTTTCTGAAGGTCTCTCCTATGAAGGGAGTTCTGCGGTTCGGTAAGAAGGGGAAGCTGACGCCGAGATTTATTGGTCCATTTCAAGTTCTGGATCGAGTGGGAGCAGTAGCATACCGCCTTGCTTTGCCCACACCTCTTGCGGGCATGCATAACGTATTTCATGTTTCTATGCTGAAGAAGTACGTTCCTGATCCTTCGCATATTATCAGTTGGGAGCAAGTGCAGTTGAGTGAGGATGCCACTTATGTACTGCGACCGACGCGTATTCTATACAGGAAGGAGCAGGTATTGCGTAGCAAGGTTATCCCTCTTGTGAAGGTGCTATGGACGCATCATAGTGAGGAAGAGGCTACTTGGGAATCTGAAGCTGAGGTCAGAAAGAGGTACCCTCAGATCCTTGAAGATTATGAGAAGGTATGAATTTCGAGGACGAAATTTTCTTTAAGGGGGGTAGATTGTAATGACCCGAAAAATTTTGTGCTAATATTTCCTTAGTAGTTTCTTTTGGGGTAATTAGCGCTATACTCGATTGCTTGTGAAATTCGCATCAATCACTTTAAATTCGATCTGCATGACTCAAAACCTATAGATTAGTTAGCGCTATGTTACTCTGAAATCTAGGATCCATCGCTAAATCCAGTTGTTCTGGGGAATTTTTGAAAGTTCTGGATCGGACCTGGACCACGCGTCGAAAGTCCGATAGCGATGATCTTAGGCTGTTGCGGTCACTTTGTTGGGCTTGACCATCACCTCGAAAATCAAGTCCAGATGTTGTTCTGGGTCGATTTGATTGAGTTTGGAGTGAAGAGTGTGAGAACGGTTGGAAATTTATTAAGCTTTTATGAAATCTAAGTCGTGTCGCTTGCGCGATGATTTTAAGCAATCTGACCGTTGGATTCTGACCCAATTTCACCCTCTGATCAAGGAAGGTGGCCCAGGCATGTCCTTATGCTTGTGGACCTGATCGAGATTCAGTGACCGTTGAATTGAGTGTGGTCCGCCACGGCTGATCTGTAAAGCTGGTCGGTACGAAAACTCAGCTTGACCTAGATCCATAGTCAGTGAGCATAAGTCCGACCTTTCGTGGTATTTGGCCCACCAGAAGTGCTTCGTTGGATCGTGAGAGGCAGGTTTTGGTTATACCCTCAGTATACCTTGGCCCTGGGGTTATTTTCATCAATTTTAGGCCTATTTATAGTCCTTAAACCCTAACTCTCTTTTCCATACGAATTTCCTAACCCTAGCTTGGAAAGAGAGGAAAGAGAGAGAAAGTGAGAGAGAAGTTGGTGAATCATCTTAGATTCTTTCCAGTTCTTCTACATCCTTTAACCTTCACTTTGAATCGTTATTCTGACGATTCTGAGTTCATCTTTGGGTAAGTTAACCTAACCCTAATCTGTGTTAGAGCTTAGAATAGTCTTGGTGTTGTTGTATCTCATTTCTATTCTTGCTTTAGGGTATTCTATCGCCATTGACGAAGACAACTCGTCTGAAATCAGTTCGGTGTTCTTTTCTGGCTTAAGGTGTGGACTTTAAGTGTATAGGTTATGGTTTCAAGGCTTTCAATGCTAGTGAATGGTTTATTCCTGTTATTGATGAGATTTCACATGCCAAATGTTATGTTTATGTTGCGTTCCTGATATGCATGTGTTATATTGAGATTTGTGTATTCTACGTGTATGTATAAAGTACCGTATGCGTATAAAATATGAACATGTGATTGCCATGATTATTTGTCGTGTACTTATGCTAGATGTATGTGCGACAACTCCTTGGTAAAGGGATTTGTCCAAATGTGTGTATTTCAACATACGTCATGTATGTTGGACTATATATTCTAAGTGTTTGTAGAAATGCCTGAATGACCTAAAGTGTAACTTATTACACTATTTGTGGGCGTTGAGAAGTGATTCTCAACACTCCTATTGATGTGTATGATTTCCTCCATGTCAGTTACATTCCTTGTTATTTAATTTCAAGCACTGCTTATGCTTTCATTTATGTTAAGTTGATACTCTTCAAGAGCTTGCGTACTACGTGATTTGAGTTGTTGTTCCATTACTATTCTAAATTGTAGTTATGAATATCTGTTGTAGTGTAATGTGTGTGGGGACTATGCATTAGTCCAGGAAATCGGTAATCGGCCTTAAGTTCGTGGTTGAGGTTGCTTTCGCCACGTAGAACGTGATTAGACGAACCCGAGTCATATTAGAGTTGTCAGCAGTGGTTTGGCCACGCGGAGTGTTTGTGCACTCTATGTCGTTCAACCCAATGTGCGCTCATGCTAGTCGAGTTCGTCAAGTAACCCGATTGTCCAATGTATGTTCACCATGTATGGACGCTATTGTTTGAATCTAGGGTACCGAACTTACCAGTGAAATCCTATTAACCTTGGTACCTTGATCCGCAAAGACTCATGAGCCGGACATGGTGGTATGGGACCCCGTGGTCGAGCTGTCAGCCTACGCTGGGGTGACGAGCCTCCCCGTAGTGACCAGTGAGCAACCAAACTCGTCAGCCGATTATGGTGGTATGGGACACTATATTCGTGCTGTCGGCCTACATTGATTGGTGACGAGCCCTTTGTAGTGACCTCGAGCATACCTGGATACCGCATTGAGGTGATTGGTTATAGTCTATCAGTCTCTACATCCGGGTCCTTACGCTTCTTAATACTCACCGGAATAGATTTGTCAATTATCTTCCCACTCCTAAGAGTGGTGATAGACTTAGCTTGTTCCATTGGATTTGAAGAGTTTGGTTCACTAACTCCATATTGTGGTTTAGGATTGGGGATAGGTTGGGCTGGAAGCATCCATTTCTCCATAACCCTAACGCATGAGTCTATCTTTTGTATAGCCTTTGTGAGTTCTTGTAAGACTTGAAGAGTACTTTTCTAGATGAGTTCTTGAGAATTTTGAACCAATTCCTCTTAAGGTTTCCCTTAATTTAAGAATTGATTAGGGATTCCTTGAGGTGTAACAGATTGTCCATTCCTCCAACTGAAATTTAGATGATTTCTCTAGTTGGAGTTGTATGTGTTCGAAGTGAGTCCCTTGAAAGGCCTTTGGTAGTTATTTATGGTATTTGATTGCTCATTTAATATTTTTTGAAACGCGGGTATTGTTGGGTAATTTTCAATTGTATGAATGTTACAAACATAAATACTGTAGACAACTTCCTTATCCTTATCCTTCCTAAGTTCAATGGCCTCGAGTTTCCTTATGTGACTAGCCACTTTAGCATTGATATCATCTTCCTCTTTCAAAAGATATATTCCACCTCTCTCCTTTGATTGAGTAGGCTTAGAGGTGATGCTCATTCTTAGGGAGATGTCCCATGATTGTACGGTTTCAGCAAGTTTATCAAAGTAATCCCACTCTTCATTAACATCTTTGTTTAGGAATTCCCCATTGCACATTATATCAACAAATTGGTACATAAAAGATGTCAATCCTTCATGAAAGAAATTTATTATGCGCCACGTTTCAAAATCATGTTGTTGGCATGAACTGACAAGATCCTTGAACCGCTCCCAACATTGGAAGAATGTTTCATCTTCCATTTGGGCGAAGTTCATGATCGACTTTCTGATGGTGTTCATTTTATTTTATGGGAAGAATTCTTTATGAACTCCCTTGTCATGTCATTCCATCTACAAATAGATCATGGACGTAGTGAATGTAACGATGTCTTAGCCTTTTCTTTCAGGGAGAAAGGGAAGAGTTTCAGCCGGATTTTATCCTTGGACACTTTAGGAAAGTATAAAGTAGTTATGATCTCATCAAACTCTTTCAAGTGTAAATATGGATTTTCATATTCAAGCCTAAGGAACTTTGGAAGGAGTTGGATCACTCTTGGTTTGATGTCTATGTTTCCTATATTTTCTAGAAAAACCATACAGGAAGGGGTGCTCACCCCCGTTGGTTGTAAATAGTCTCGTAAAGTATGAGGCAGGGGTGCTCAATGCACCTCGTTCTCATCTTGGATTTCCTCCACCCTATGTTGGGGTGGATTTGGAGGTTGATTGGTCAGTTGATTTGCAACCATAACTTCGGTTAACTCTGTGGATCTCAAGTGGTGTCTAATCCTGTGATGGATAGATAACCCTTCAACCAATTCCCCTTCAGTCAAGAGACGTCAAGTGTTGTCGCAGACCCACTTGGGCATGAAACACTCAGCCCACAATTTCAAAATCTAACCTAAACCTAAAAAGAAAAAGGAAAATATAAATCTAAAAATAGAAAAAGAGAGAATTAGAAAGAAGTTACCAAATTAGAAGTTTCTATGTTAGGATCTTGCAAAAGAAAAAGTAAAGTAAATTAGTTTCTAAAAAGAGAAATAGGAAGTTTCTAAAAATAGAAAGATGAGTTAGCTTCTAAAAAAAATTAGGAAGTTTGTAAAAAAAAAACAACCTAGTTTCCAAAAACAAAAATGAAAAGTTTGTAAAAACAAATTAGGAAAGTTTCTAAACCAAGAAAAAGGAAAGTGAGTTAGTTTCTAAAAAAATGATCTAAGAAAGCAACCTAGTTTCTAAAAAAAAGAAAAAGGGAAAGAAATTAGTTTCTAAAAACATATTAAGAAAGTTTTTAAAAAATTAGTTCTCAAAAACAAATTAGGAAAGTTTTTATCCTAGAATTAGAAATTAAATTAGTTTCTAAAAATAGAAAAGTATAGTTTCTAAACCTAGAAATAGAAAGCTAAGATAATTTCTAAAATAATTAAGAAAAAAAACCTAACCTAAAAATAAAAAGTAGAAAAAACCCTAATCTTAAACTAATTTCAAAACTAGTTAATCTTAGAAAAACACAACTGTTAGTCTCCGGCAACGGCGCCAAAAACTTTTTTACAACCCCAAGTGTAGGGTCGCGATGTAGTAATAATCTCGGTAAGACCGAGGTCGAATCCACAAGGATTGATCTTATGCATTTCTGAAATTAATTAGAAGTAGAACTAAAAGAAGATGTAAAACTAATTCTGAAGTGATTAAGAAGTAGTTGTGACTTAGGTAATTTAAACTAAGAATTTAAAGTTGGGAACTAGGGTGTCAAGGATCCACTTGTAGTGATCAGAGAGTCCTCTTGTTTGATTCAAGTAACACAATTAGAATTGGAGTCCTATCCTATCCAATTGAAAAATATATCAATAAAACCAAAGCTAAACTTCCATTGACCTAATTCTTAATGAAAGAGAACTATGATAATTGGCAGGGATTCCATCATCAAACCATGCCCAGGAGACAATGGAAAACAACAGGATTTACCAATCCCATAATCTCAAAGCAGGAGAATTGTGAAGGTTAGGAAGGATTCCATCACCCTACCATGCTAACGGGACGATGGTGAACAAAAGGACTTACTAATTTCACAATCTCAAATCAAGAAAAGAAGATATCAAAGCTATTGCAGATCTACTGTAATTTGAGTCACAATAAACCATTAAAAACTGAAAGTATTTCTTAAATATCAAATTAGAATCCATTGAGTTCAAAATAAGCATGAATCAAAGCAATAAACACATCCCATCATACTACAAGCTTTACCTCTTAGGCCTAGCTAAGAGGTTTAGCCAACCATAGACATGATTAGACTAAAGTCTCTTAAGAAAAATATGAAAACAATTAAGGAAGAAGAAGAAAAACTCTTGGCGATGGCTTCTCCACCCTTTTGCTCCACTCAAACCCTAGAAGATGCCTAGGAACATCCTAGAGAGTCCTATTTATAGTTGTGGAACTCCAACTTTCGCACCTAGTTGGAAAACTATAGAAACCTCCTTGAATTTAGTAGTTTACTAAAATAGACTTCTTCCTACGCAGTTTTTTAAAATAGACTTCACTCTACACAATTTCACAGAATGACCGAAAGTTTCAGAATATGCTTTTTCAAGACAATTTTTGAATTTCTTTTCTTTACTTCAAATCTTTGATTCTCTTCATTCTTCACTTGGTTTTCTTGGATCTTTAACATGTGAATTCTTCAATCTTGGTCTCCTAAGATCCATCCCTTGCCTTGGTGATTCTTGAGCATCAAATTCATGCTTTTAGCACCCTTTTCAATCCAAGCTCTTAAATTCACCTTGCAACACAAACATAAGTAAAATAGAACATTAAGCATTATCATGTTCCTAAAACCAAGATATAAATGGGGGATAATATGTAATATTTGACCCTCAACAGTAGTCTCTTATACTTAACTACTAGTAGACTAGACATTGCTTTTAGTGTTGGAATATGTGCTAGATATTAATCTGATCCAAAAGAATCTCATCTTATTGATGTTAAACGTATAGTCAGATATCTAGCAAGTACAACTAATTTTGGTCTATGGTATCCACATGATACAAATGTACAACTTGCCGGATATACTATACCAACTGGGCAGGAAACATTGATGATAGAAAATCTACCAGTGGCAGATGTTTCTATGTTAGAAATTGTTTAGTTTCCTAGCACAGCAAGAAACATAGTTTTGTATCTTTATCTAAAGGTGAAGCGAAATACATCGCAGTTGGTAATGCTTGTACCCAGCTGGTTTCGATGAAAAGAATGTTAGTTGATTACGAAATTGCGCAAGATATAATGATCTTGTATTGTGATAACTCTAGCGCAATCAATATTTCAAAGAATCCTATTTAACATTCTCACACGAAACATATAAACATTATATATCATTATATTCAAGAATTGGTTGATGATAAAAGCATTTCATTAGAATATATCCAGACTAAAAATCAGCTTTCTGACATTATGACAAAACCGCTTGACAGAAATAGATATTCCAAATTAAAACATGATATTGGTATGTGTATTTCTACTTAATTAAATCATGTTGTGTATTTATTATTTTATTTATAAATAAATAAAAAATTGTAAAACATTTAGAATAATAAAAATGAGATTATTTTTCATTTACTTGACGAGTCAAGTACGTCCTCGACCAGTCGACCACTCGACCACTCGATGAGTCCAGGACAACACTCGACCAGTTGTGGAATGCGGGCTGACCCATAAAAAGAGGGAAAAATCCATTTTTCACCCCATTTCTCTCTTCTTCCTCGACTAGTCGTGGCTCCACTCCTCAAACCCATCTTTATAGAGTCATTGTAAGTGTTGTATTTTCTATTTCCTTTTAGATTTGGGTTCTGTATGCTAGATAATCTTCATTTTGTAGTTAATTTGAGATTTACATCCTTTTTATAGAGGGGTTTTGGGCAAAAATCTTATTTAAGCCAAACCCATCATTTACATCTTCTTGTGCAAACTCTAAATGGAGCATCGATCTAAGAGGAAGGCTTCTCACAAGGGCCCTAGTCATTCCTCCTCCCGGATGACTCCAGTTAGGGTGAGAACCCTGAGAGCTCTCGAAGAAGATTCGGAGCATGTACGGGATTTCCGCACTAGAAATATAATCATAAAAAGGACTATAAATCTTGATCATATTGCTCATTTCAAACTCTTGCCCATCTTATCAGTCGTCAGTTGGGAAAATATTCTGGGTTGGGGCGAAATGGCATACCGCTCCATAACTCAAGGAATGTATGCCTCCATAGGAGAATTGTCTCTTGAAAATCTTACATACTCTATTAACTTTAGATAAGGGACATTTCCAGTTGACAGGCACTTGATCTCAGGATTACTTGATGTAAATGTAAATGATGAAGGCATACCTATTCCTCCCCTTGCAGATAAAATGTATGAGTTTGAGCATCGGGATATTACCTGAAAACTTTGTCGGTTTGATGTCAAATGGAGTTTTGGTAATGCTCTTCATGCCACCTAGATGATTCCTAGATTCAGAGTACTTCATGGCATTTTTACTTCAAATGTGTATCCTTGCTTTAGGAATAAGTCTGAACTTACTCCCTTCATGGCACGTGTTCTTCATGCCATTGCATCTGGCTTACCTATCTGTCTACCATCTTTGATATGCTATTTAATCATTCAATTTCGTATTCATCTAGGTCATGGTTCAATTTCATTTACCTATCTCATGACAACTCTTGTTATCCATTGCAACGTTGCCATTCCTTCTATTGAGGCTCATGAGCTAGTTCTACCTTTTGATAACACAAATATTAACAAGATGAACTTGGAGTACCTCCCCGGTCAGCGAGATGAGGATGATGTAAAAGAAGAGGAAGCGCCTTTGCCTGCAAACACGACTATGAATGACATATTTGCTGAGATAGAATCAGACAATGAAGTTGATCCTGATTTTCAGCCTTCTTAGGTTGAAGATCGGCTTCGATCTTTAGAGGAGAAGGTTGTTGAATTGAAGGTATCCCAGGACAATATGGCAGAAAGTCATAGATCCTCAATGAAGTATATGCGTAAATACTTTCATCGCATTACTAAAGGACTACACCAGATTGACCCATCGATACCCCCTCCATCCTCATCTGGTTCTGATTAGTTTGATTTAATTCTCTTTCATGTTGGGTTGTATAACTTTTAACTTTGTTGGGATGTATAACTTGTTACACTCTTGGATCATCTCTCTTTTTATGCTTTCATTGTATACTGCACTTGGTGAACTTCATTATAATGCCTATCTCATAGTTCAGTTGTGATTATCTAGTTCTTATTCTGATAATTCAGCCATATATATGTTTACATTGATACTCTTTCCTTTGTCAATTTGTGACAAAAAGGGGGAGAATTTTAGTATTTTGATGATAATGAATGGGAATGGTATGGTTGATCATGAATGGGAATGGTATGGTTGATCTGTTAATGAATGGTTGATGGAATTGGAATTGTGCATGTATATTGCATTGGGAGTATATGTTATAATACAGGTGAAATAGAATGGTACAAAGAGAAGCTCTCATTGAGGGGGAGTAGTAGAGTAGCAGTGGAAGAAAGTGGAAGAAATTTTAGCTACATTATTTTATGATTGATGTACTTGGTGTTTTGTCATGAATTTGACAAAGGTGGAGATTGTAAGTATTGTCCACACTTTTGTTTGTCAAATTTTGATGAGACAAAACATCTTAAGTGATAGAAAATGGATCTTCAAATGGACCTTGAAGTGGACCTTCAAGAATGATGGAAAGTTCACCTTCAAGAACAAACCAAGAAGATTGAATAAGTGCAATTCAAGCTAAAGAGTATTCAAGTTCTACTACTTTTCTAGTAGAAAATCAAGTTCCACCTTCAAGTAGAAGATTCATCCTATACACTTCAATGTCCAGTTTTTTCAGGTATAAATGACCTTAGAAAGACCTTAGACTTAGGTGTTTTCAAATGTTAAATTTATACAGGTTCTTATACTTTAATTAAGCTTTAGTTCGACTAGTCTAAGCCTTGGTTCGACTAGTCTTAGGTTTGGTTTGACCAGTCCAAGAATAACTTCAACCAGTCTAAGATTCAAACTCAAAAAATGGATATTTATGTTGGTTTCTTGACCAGTCGAAGGGTGCACGACTCAAAGTCCAGCAACCAATTCTAGGCACCCTCGACCAGTCGAGTGTTGTGTTCAACCAATTGAACAGGGCCCTTGACCAGTCGAGCAGGGCCTTCAACCAGTCAAAGAACAGTTTTATCCGATCACGCCCAAAATTTGAAATTTGGCTGGATCTTAGACAAGTTGAAGGAGACCTTAGACGAGTGGAAGCAACAACATTTCAACCTATAAATAAAGGTCTTCTGTCATTCCAAAATTACCAATCCAAGCTATGAAAAGCCTTCACTTAGAAAGAGAGAAGTCTTCACTATCATCAAGTTGTTGCACGGTATTTCATATTTATGTTTATATAGCTTTTATTTTCATTCTTTGATCTCTAGTTTATGAATCTTACTTTTTAAAAGAGAATAATCACTCTTGTTTTTGAGATCTAAAGGATTCAAACAAGTAGCCTGAGCTTTGAATTAATTTAAAATCAATTTAGAACCTAGAACCCTTCTTTGTTTTACTGGACATTGAACATTCTACATCAAACGAAGCGATTTTATGGGCTACATCAAGAACGTCTTCAAAGAAGAAGATAAGTAACATTTTGTACTTTTGTTTTGGTTTCTTTAAGATATCCAGAAAATCTCATATTTGGTTTTAACTGAGATAGCTAGAAAATCCCAGCCTGGGGTTTTGTTTATGATAGCCCATCTAAAAACACAACTGTATAGGTTTTAAGGTGAACCGGTGAAAACCTTGATTGTTAGTGAATGTCAATATCAAGTGGGTTGTGATTATTGGGAATGGAGTAGGTGTGGCTATTTGAGAACAGTTGGTGTACACACCGAACCACTATAACTTATGGTGTTTGTGGTGAATGGTTTAAGTTTTTGTATATGTGGTGAATGTTTGTAATTTGTTTATGTTTTTGTGGTGAATGCTTGTAATAGATAACTCTCTCTTGCCTCTTGCTTAGTTTATGATCTTGATCCTTACTACATTCATGAAATCAGGGTGTCCTACCTAAAACTCTATTTTTGGTATAAGGTTGTCCTATGAACAAAGTTTGAATCAATTTCTCAATATTACTGCTATTAGATCAGTGATTTATTCTGATTTATTTATTATTTTTGTACTTTGAAATTTTTATTTAGCATAATCTTATTCACCCCCCACCCCCACCCCCCCTCTAGGACTGGTGGGTCGTATCTTTCAGGTTCATCTTTCAGCTCCTCCTCCCTTAATGGTAAATATTCAAGATCTGTGGAAGGAGTGGCTTCAGAATGAGGGTTCTCTCGATTAGTAACAACCACCGAGGTATTATTTTACAAGGCATCCATTAGTTCTTTTATCATGGGACCATTTAAATCTACAAAGTGTGCCAAGCAATCTTCGAAACATTCAGTTGAAAGGAGTTCATTCACCACATCGAGATCTATGATGATATGCCCAATAACTCCTTTATCTTTTTCGATAGTGGAAATGAGCATACTCTCTTATTTTTTTTCTTAAGGTGGGATGAAGTCACCACCGGGTATGTCTCTTCTTGACCTAAGTAAACCTGTTCAAGATCAGCGGGCAAAGATTTTAAGTCAAGCTTTAGTGTCTTGAAGCTAGACAGTAGAGGCATTACATCAATTTGAGGCAAATCTTCAAATTGTGGCATCTGCTGGTTAACTTCAAGTACCGACGCAGTTTCAAGTATAACATTTATCTCCCTAATGTGTCATCATCCAAATCAGTAAAGTGGGCCAAACATGCCTCAAGAGGGTCAGAGTATACAGTAAGGAGCGCTCTATCTTCCACGAATGAGTCAACCATGTTAATGTCGTGGGCCTCGTCATCATCCTCTACCTGTTTACTCATATTGAAAAAATATTGAGCTCTAATGTCATATTTCTGAAAGATAAATTCATGACTCCATTCCTACAATTAATGATTGCATTTGATGTAGCAAGGAATGAGTGACCAAGAATGACAGGAATTTGAGTGCTCATATCCATGATGGGTTGAGTATCTAGGATGATAAAATCTACTAGATAATAGAATTTGTCAACCTGGACCAACACATCCTTAATGATCCCTCTCGATACACTAACTGATCGATCGGCAAGTTGTAATGCAGTCCAGGTGGGTTTTAATTCACCTCGATCCAATTCTTCGTAAACCGAGTAAGGAATCAGATTAACACTTGCCTCTAAGTCAAGAAGTGCGTGCTCGATTCGGTAATTCCCAATTACACAAGTGATGGTTGGACTACCAGGGTCTTTGTACTTTTGTGGCACATCTTGCTTGAGGATGGCACTCACTTTTTCTGTCAAAAAAAATCTCTATTGAATAGTTTGTCGTCTCTTGGTAGTGCATAGATTTTTCAGAAATTTGGCGTATAAAGGGATTTGTTTAACGGCATCTAGTAGAGGGATATAGACCTTCACTTGCTTAAGCACCTCTAGAATATCCTGAGAGTTTGATAGAGGTTTTGGTGCAATCAACCGTTGAGGGAATGGAGTAATCAGCTTGCCTTAAGGTTTTAGTTCTAATATATATAGAGTAATGTTAGATCTATCATCTGTGTCTACTTCCGGTTCCTTAGACTTTTCAGTTTTTGTCGGAATAGATTTGTCAATTATTTTACCACTCCTAAGATTGGTGATAGACTTAGATTATTCCACATATTGATTTGAAGAGTTTGGTTAACTAATTTCATATTGCAGTTTAGGATTAGGGAGAGGTTAGGTGTAACACCCTGAAATTTGGGGGTCGTGCACACGCTCCACTCCCAAGTTCCCGGGTATCACTTTTATCCAATCTTTTTACTAATTCATGTTTAATCAGGATAATGCACAATATGGAATTACTTGAACATGAAACACAATCACAACTAGTTTGCTGAAATGAAAAGAGATCAATATGTATAGGTCCAAAATAATATAGATGGCTCACACTAGGCGTTGGCCAATAAAATCATCAAAAAGAATCACATGTCCAAAAAGAATAATATGTTGAAACCAACACCCAGCAATCCAAAAATCTGTCTACTAGGCCGATGGAGAACCACTCATCAACTAGAAGTAGGACAGCTCGTCCTCCTCATTAAGACTTGCGCCGTCAGGCTCCTCGTGATCTGCATCACCTACATCTACGGGAGAGTCTGGTTGGTGTTTTAAAACACCGTCCCAGAATGGGAGTGAGTGATCAACTCAGTGGGTGCTATTAGTCTTAAGTTGTAAAGGCATCAATTATATTATGCGTTTAATGAAAGACAATCATTCATAAACACCTAACTAATCTTATTAATGCGTATGCATGACAAATGATATGATGCATGCCCTTGCCACAACGCTTCCTCAAGCAACTTCGTCTAATGATCGCGTATGAACAACACTCCCTCATCGTGACCTCGACTGCCGAGTCGCTAACCTAACTAATGTGATGCGATGGTAGTGTTAGCCAAGTCTTAATTAGTTCCATTCATCCAGCAAGTTAGGGAAACTAATACACCCCACGTATCAATGCCCTCAACTAGTTGTGATGCCAAGGCCCCTCAAGGTGCGAGGCCAGGGCACCGCGATCCTTGATCCCGTCGGGTTCTCCATCCCCGACTTCAAGCACATGAGAAGTGCTAAGAATTGGGATCGCTCACGATCACTATGGGGAGGCTCGTCACCCCAGCGTAGGCCGACAGCTTGGACACCGTGTCTCATTCCACCATGCCCGGCTCACGAGTCGGTGGATCGGCTCCAAATAGTTAGCAATGGGCTACAATGGTTGAAGGGTGTTCCAGGTTCCATGCATATGTGAGAAACAGAGTTAACGAATAAGGTTGGTCAGTAAGTAGGCTAGACCGCACGAGTTTAAGTGAGTACGGGACAGACGACATCGGGTACGAGTAACCCATGTACCCTAACTACTATCGCCCACGCACACCCACCCAAATCCATGGGTTTAACCTCAGGACAGTCCTACCAACGGGACCACCTTCACTCTCCTCATATTCCTGACTAACCCAAGGATTTGATGGTAATTTATAGCATGCCAACTAGCAGGGTTATCATCTAGTATAAAATAATATCATGTTTCATATTTTCTCAACATACAATTTAGATTTTCCTATCAAGCAAAGCTACCAATATCATGAAATAAGAGTGCATGTGTTTTGTGTGGGTTAGTGAGGAAGCTAAGCACTTCCTATACCTAACAGAACCAAATTACACAAGAGGTAATAGATCATATATGCTATGAGGTAACATCATATGAGAACCAACCAAGACAAGTACATGCAATCATCCATTTAAACCAAATCATATAAAAGGCAACAACATCCATAACTATTCCATGTGAATCGATAGGATCAAGGGTAGGGTCTTCCCTAAGTTTGTCTAGATTCTCCAAATGCATCATCTAAGCAAGCAAAATCACTAAAATTGGTGCTAGGCCACCTAAGAACAGTAGTCTGCACCTATGGATCGTTGGAGGCTTGAAAAATGACTTAGGAGCGCCGAATTCAGAGTCAATCGGCCGGAATCCTAAGACAATGTACTTGCATGTTAAAATCTCATGCAAATCCACCCTCAACATAAAGGATTACAAAAAGATGGGCGCTTACCTCCCCAATTGGTTGGGAATCGAGCTTGGAGTGTGGATGTGGGAGAAATGAAGGAGATTGCCAAAGTTTCAAGTTTCCTTAGGCTCCTCCACCAACAACACCCTCCTTCACTCTCTTCTTTCTCACTTCTTTCTCCTCTTTCTCTTCTCCCTTTTCCCTTTTCCTCCTAGGGCAAATTCGTATGGGGAGAGGGGTGCCCCAAAGAAGCCCCTTTTATAATGTCAGATTTGGTGCAAATGACCCCAAGTGTTAGGTTTTTACTATCCTAGCCCTATGGGAGAGTTTTTCTAGCCTCTAGGGCCCACTATGGGGTATACATATTGATATAGACCATAAGATAGTTATCCCTAATGATGATTTATATATGGACATGTTCGGCCCGCCATTTAGATACACTGATCGATAGATATGATGAGAAGTTTGTTCAACGATCACCGATGGTCGATCAGGGCCGCGGTTATACGAATATGAGCAGGAAAATATCCTTACTCCATGTATGAAGTTTGGTCATAAACCGACGGTTTAAAATCCTCAACTTTGTCTAAGAGTGGATAACCTAATTCACTTAAGTTTCAGCTTCTACCTTTAGGGTATTTGCACTTCTCATGCACTCGTCCTTTAGCTTAAGTTAAGCGGTTCTGGATAATACCCATGTCTGACTCCTGCGATGGATGTCAAGCCTAGTAAGATGGACATTATTCTATAGTTTTGGAACTAGTGGCCCACCAACGAGCAGTCTAGAGCTTGTTCAAAAAAAGGGGCATTTCTGAAATGAATTAGGTATTGAGATTTCTCGGGGGAAATGATTAGGGTTTGGATTAACTATGTTCATAGTGTGACCTATTTATAACTAGTAAAAGTAGAGATTTGGTTAAGATTACTCTAAACCGTCAGTTTTAGGCTAAAAGACTGACGGAGTTGATTTGGTCTATTAGTCAAGATCTGACCCTTATCTGACTCGACTTCGGTTAGATCTTTACTTTAGTTATGATTATCTTGATTAATTAGCGATGGGTCGGTTAGATTTGGGCCCTATGTGAGTAAATCATGGGGCTAAACTTAGTGTTCAAGTGATCGGGCGGATTCGTTGGCTTCCTACGGTTAATTAATCGGACTTGTGCGATTCTTTACTGGTTCCACTCTTGCATAAACTAACATTGAGTGCTAATGGTCAGTAAGTGACAATATAAGTTAATTATAAAAAAAAAAAAATTCAAGAATTTTGAAAAATTCGAAACAGTGAAAATCCAAGATGTTACAATCTACCCCCCTTAAAAATAATTTCACCTTGATGGTTTACTACAATTTATTTATTTATCGATTTATTTTTTAAAAGATTTGGATTCATCATGACGATTTTCCTCTATCTAGAGTAAAAATATTTGTTTTCAATGTTCAACCCACACGGAGAGATGGTTGTAGTAGGCTTGAACCTGATACGTCGATCATTTACCTGATCAGGGTAGAATGCTCATTGTATCCCTTCTTCGTCCAGGTGGTTCCTGGTCTTCTACTCAGTCAAAGCAGTGAGTACATTGGTAGTCAACTAGGATTGAGAATTGGGTTAAGCCGCGAATACTTCGCAAGTGTATACTTCTGTAATTCCGTAGTCCGATCAATCTAAAAGTTTAGGGAATGGCCATCATTGGAAAGTTTAAATATCCTATATATAAAGTTGTCCTTTCGGTCTTGGTCTAAGAGAGTCCTTGTTTCGATTTATGTCCAAATTGGAGGTTAATAAATCTCTCAATATGCCTATGGTCAAAGATCACCCTAAAAATTTTCTATAGGCACAAAATTTTATATGAATTACCATTGTATGCAATGATATTTTCTCTAGCCTACCTGCTCTATCCAGATATTTCTCTATAGTAACCCAATCATAGATGCTAATATTTGTCCTTCCCTTTTGTCACGCCCCAAACTCGGAAACAGGGCTCACAAAATTCCCGATCGCCGAATCCGGCGCCGACAGCCTCCGTAAAACCCCATTCTCGGTTCCCAGCGCCCATTCGCCAGGTTCCGATCCTGGGATGCTACAAGGAGGATTTTCAACATCAGTTTGATTCGTAATAAGCATAACCAAAGGCATAACCCACAAACAACAACCAAAAACTCCATCATATTTCCACTATGATCAAAAACTTTACAAGTACAATGAGCATAAAGGGAAATACAATGATGATAGACCAAAAGCTCCAAAATGATCTGCCACGGCTCAAGCCTCAGCACTGCTGCGATCCAACGTCACCTGCACGCAACGGTCGTGCATAAGCTTATAGAAAGCTTAGAGGGTGGTGAAAGTGTATGCTCAAGGTGGTAATGCAGCTATGCAGTATCAGAGTAATGCGGAACATGCTGATGAATGCCAAGAATACCATAGCCGTACCAAGGCCATGCGGTGTAAAGCATGAATGATGTCGGCCCTACTAAGGCCATGCAATGCGAAATGTAACTCAAGCATACAAATTCTCATCTAAGTCCACATCAATACAGCTCAAAAATCTGGGATATCACCGGGGTCTAGTACACTCCAAGCCAGATTGCCGCCCCATCGCGGGCAATAAGGTGAGTGAAAAAGACCTCACTATCCTCCTGCCAATATCGGGCTCGGCTCGTCAATAGCGAACCCATTCCTCGAGCTGGTCAGACTCAGCCTAACATTGCCCCCTACTCTCGGGCGGGTAAGGCCGCACCCCCTTCCAACCGACCACGACACAGTGGAAAGCGCAACCGTCTGGTAATCGGCACTCGGCGCTCATGCACCCACTCGGTCTAGACGTTGGAGCAACCTCTTGGTACCATAAGGGTTTAGGGACTTTCACCCAGGGATATCTATCGCACCCCATGTAGAACAGTATTTCCGGTATCCAATCCTGCCAACCACGATACGTCTGTGGAGCCTACGGCCCTGATGTCGCTAGGGCGTACAGTAATCCATATCACACAATGCGAATGCATGAATCACTCTATCCAGTCATACAGCAATCCTGCGTGTATCGTGCGCTCATGTAAGGCAACACCCATTGTACGGGAGCCCCTAAACAATCTGCCCGAAGGCATATGCGATGATCAGTCATTTCTCATATCAAGCATACGTATGATGCATATGATCATGAATCATGGAACTAAACATGTTATATAGGATGGATGATGTTCATAACAAAGATGGGCCTAGACGGCCTACACATTACACGCATAGGCCCTAGGGAAAGTCATAATGTGGACATTTAACCAACACTATACTTGCAATGGGGACGTCAAACTGCCATTGCTCCCAAGGTATAGCCTGTCGTAAACATCATTACATAAATCATGTTGGGATTGCACATTGCAATGGACCTTAGGTATATCCCATTGGGCCTTCAATACATCAAATGGGCCGTATCATATGGGCCTCATATTCATCAAATGGGCCACATCAATGGGCTGCACCAATGGGCCTTATGTGCATTGCAATGGGCCATAACCCGTGGGCCTTAGAATGCATCAAATGGGCCTAATCTTATGGGCCTTATGTGTATCAAGTGGGCCTCGCCAATTGGGCCCCATATGTACATCAAATGGGCCTCAACCCATAGGTCCTAATACATCTTAATGGGCCTTAACCCATGGGCCCCTAATACATCAAATGGGCCCCGACCCATGGGCCTTACATATAAATCAAAGTGGGCCTCAACTATGGGCCACAAGTAAACTGAGGTGGGCCTCCACCACCAGTAAAATATATATATAATATAATATATAATATATATATAGTACATACAATATTATATATAATATAATATTATATATATATATACACACACACACTTACACTCCCACACACGCATGCACAGATCACACCCACCGTCCCTGGACGGTGGGGATACAACACATTCACAGTGGGCTCCACCGCAACCCACCGTCTATCTGACGGTGGCCATAAAACACATAAACCACTGTGGGCTCCATGTGGGGCCCACCATAACATTTATACCCCATCCAACCCGTTGATAAGGTCAATTAGACCTAGATGAAGGGTGAAAACAAATTTCACCCTGGTCCAAAACTTCTGTGGACCCAAAAAAGGGTTTCAAAGGTAGAGGTTCAATCCCACTATTTCATACGGTGTGGGCCACCTGAGCCTTAGATCAGGCTGATTTTTGGAGTGGGCCCATGTCAGGGTGTGGCCCACCCTATGAACGGGTCAGATGTCAGATAAACATCAAGGTGGGGCCCATGGCTACAGCCGTGGGAGGCTGTACGTCCGCCCGTCCGGGCGCTGTGCGCAGGCAGCGCCTGCTGCGTCTGACACAGCAGCAGCAGCTGCTGTGTTAATTATTTTATTTTTTTTATTTCAAGTGTTTTCGTGGTTTTTCACAGGTGGGACCCACATCTGAAAATCCACTACGTCCAATGGTCCTCCATGGCTCAAGACAAGCAAAACAAGCCCAATAGTGGGCATATTTCAGTGTATAACAATATCAGGGAAGGTTTCAATGGTGAAAACTACCATTTGCTATGGTATGGCCCGTCCGAAGGTCTGATTGGCCCCATCTTTCGGCTCAACGTCTAAAAAGGGCTTGGGAAAGGAATGGATGGTATGGATTGAAAACATACATCAAGATGGGGCCTACACAAGTGGACTACTCCCATTGGCTTGAAACCAAGCTAATATTTGCATTTTCCAACAAAACGTCCAGCGTCCGTGGACGCTGGACTATTGGCCGTGCAAGGTGGGCCTGCTCATGTGGGCCACCACTGATGGATGGTGTGGGTACAATACATGTAAAGTGGGCCCCACTTGTAGGTGATTTGGATGGGATACATACCTTGTGGTGGGGTCCATTCAAGTGGGCCACACAACCTCATTATCATAACAACAACAAAAAATAAAAATAAAATAAAAGGGAGAGAGATAGAGAGTGAGACCCACGTGATGGAGGGACCCCGGCACTATGGGCCCTCCCTTGCACTAAATCATACATCAAGTGGGTCCCATTATATGTGGGTCCATGAAATTGAAATCCAACGGTGGAGATCCCTTCTCCACTAAAATAGACAGTCTAGATGACCCTAAGTATGCAAGAAAATAAACATCATGATGGGGTCCATGGAGAATGGCCCCATCATGGAATGATCATGATGATCCAAGTGGGCCATTGGCCACATCTTAGGGTCCAAAGTGAGATCCGAACCATTGATCGGTTGGCCTCACTTGGTCCATCTTAAAAACATCAAAAACTACCCTATCAAAACACCCACCGCTTGATCTTCTTGCTCCCTTGGCTTCCTTAGCTCCTTGTGCTACTCTTTGATGGAGGAAGATGAGAAATGGATTGCTACGATGGGAGATCTAGGGATGGAAAGGTGGGCCACACTTGTAGCTTGGGAAGCTTAGAGAGGTCATACGTATGGGATTTTTCTTGCTTATGGGAGAGTGAAAATGAGAGAGACTTGTAAAGGGAGAGAGAGAGAGTGGATATGGTGGTGATGGGTGTAAGAGGCTCTTTTTGACTTTTTTGGCAAAAGTTGTAAGAGAAGGTATGGGCTTGTAAGATCTTTTTGACTTTTGGGGCTTGCTTGGGAATGGGTGAAAGGTGATGTGTACTTGAGATGATGGGATTGATGGGTTGATTGATTGATGTGACACCTTGTAGAGATTCCCTCAGAATTCGCACGCGCTGCGTTTTCCTCACACCGAACGCTGGCCCACATCTCCCAACCAGGGTATCGCCTTGGCGCGCAAGTCGCGGCATCGGAACCGCGGCGACGATGCGGTCGCTAAGGTATAAGTCCAGGGTTGAGTCAACTCGGGCTGACGACATGAGAATCAGGGTCGCGCGTAAATACCGGTTAAGGGTCGAAGGTTGCCGGAATTCGACCGGAAAGACCGCAGAAGCCTATGGAACGGTACGGTCTAGGATACGAGGCTTACACCTTTCCTATAGACCATAGAGTAAGTTGCTCATACAATTCGATTATTGAATCATTGATGATTGAAAACCAAAGAGGAAGGAAATTAGGAATCGTAATTGGAAGGAAAGGGATGGGCACTTCTAAGCAAATGGTGGCATAGGTTCAACGAAGAGAAGCAAACTCCTCATTAGCTAATGTTGGAAATATGTCTAAGCAGATAGGGATTGGTTTTTGTAAACGGCTTCTCAAGGCAGAGGGTTTATCATTTAGATATAAGCAAGTTAAGTTCCTCATTATGGGATTTTGAAAGGATGGAAGTACTAATGAGTGGGGGTATCCATATCTTGGTCACTATTTTGGAATGATATTTGGGCTAAGGATGATCTCATTTCGTGAGAGGAGGCGTCCACACCATGTACTCATCACGGGAATTGTGGTTTAGAAACATTACATGTTGTTGAAACCAAAGGCATCACAAGATAAGTAGCCTTGGGAATCTAATGAGCATCCTGAATGGGGTTGATGGGAATGTCTTCGAGCTCCGTTGAAAGCTATGGATATGGTTCACAATTTCATCAAAAGTACTCTTCCCTTCTTGAATTCAAGGGAAAGATTCTGGAATATAACAAGCTTCTTAAATGGAGTTGAGGTGGATGTTTATGAGTCTGACTAGAAGTATGACTCCTTTCCACGAGTAGAAGTGTGGATACTGGTCTCAGCCTAGGTTAGTTAGTACCTTAATGTGGAGTGCCATAGAAAAAGAAATATTTTCTATGACTAATTTTGAGAAAAGTCACCTTTCCTCTCTTACGTGTGCTTACTAGGTGTTAACTACAGCAAACATAGTATATGGAATGCAATTTTGATGACAATAGGTGTGGAAATGAGAAATTTGTTAAGATTAATGGATAACTACCCCATAGCGACTATCTGATATGTTGGCCTATAATTCATGAAAACCAGATATTGAGAAGGATGTTGTTCATTGAATTTGAGTTGGGTAGCTATAGTGAAGATGTGCATCTAGAGTTTTCATGTGATTGGCTATAAGACTAGCTATGCTTTATAGACAGAATGTTAGGCAGTCAAGAAGCAATATATTCATAGGATGTGTAGCGGAAATGAGGATGTTGAAGTGGACGAGTGGCAAGTTAAGGAAGGATAGATTTAGAAATGAATGCTTAATGCATAGTATGTTCGGCAATCAAAGGGTATAATTCGGAATGAATGAATTTTTTAAACTTATGAGTAGCACCAATAGGTAGTAAGATGAGGGAAAGTCATCACGATTACCAGAAAATTATTAAAATTCTAGAAGTGACAGTTGTCTAAACTAATGATTTATCATTAAGTTTAAAAGTGTATATATTTATTGTAACTCTTCTTATAATTTTAGTACTTAAATTATTTAAAAAATTTTATGATAATTTATCATTAAGTTTCAAGTCATCCTACAAAATTTCATATCATTTGGAGTTGTAGATAAATTATTAAAATTCTAGTAGTAACAGCTATCCGAAATTAATATTTTTTGGATAGTTGGTAAAAAATCTTAATTTTAACTATATTATAATTTTTATTTTATTTTTTTCTTATTTTTATATAAAACTAGACTTATCAAGATTCAATCTAACTTTTGAATCACCTAAATCAGATTGTAACGAAGGAGATATGATTTTTCAAAGTTGGGACAAAACCTGTCCAAATCCCGGCGGGGGCCACGCCGGTTGGGCGGGGTCCCGCCGACCCTCTGGATGTCTGGGCGGGGGCCCCGCCAGCTGGGTGGGGTCCCACCGAGTCGCTGGAACCCAGGAGGGGTCCACAGGTGGGGTCGGGCGGTTGGGCGGGCGAGGTCCCGCCAGCTCACTGTTTTCCGGGCAAGGTCGCCTTGCGATGGGCATATCTCGCAAACCGGAATGAATTATTCAATGTGCTATATATGAATTTGGCATAGGAGAAGCAGATATACGTAATGGACATAGTTATTTCATGAGATTCCTCTTGATTAGTGGTTAAAAATCTATTTTATCTACATTTCAACTATTTTTGATAAATTTTCATTTACTCTTAAGTCTTTATCCTAGAATGGGTTGGAACTAACAAATTTGACCTAGAACTAACTAATTTGACCTAGAGCTAGCTCATTCGGACTTGAATGTTGGCTTCGACCGTCAAATCTTTTGATTTTCGACTCGTTCCTAACAATGTGCTAGGGAAGTTTAAGAATAGAGTGATGACAGGTTAATATCTTAAGGAGATATATTAGAAAGAGGAATTTTGATTTAGGCCTGTTTGGCTAGTGGCATTAAGCTGTACTAAATGGGATTGCAAGGCTAACCCCAACCCAAGATTTGGGAATAGCATGTCTAGAATGAGCACGGGACGGAATTTAGAATTTATTTCATAGGCTTTGTAAAATGAGTATTGTGTTGGAAGGTATGATATGGAACTTCCAAATCCCATGATAATGAATTTCCAAGGGTAATTTGAAAGGAAATCCCGGAATTCACCCTTAATTAAATACATTTTAAACAGGGTATTGTAAAACATGGGATACACTCATTCCAGGGACGATACCTTACACATGGGTCGATTAGATTTGGGCCCTATGTGAGTAAATCATGAGGCTAAACTTGGTGTTCAAGTGATCAGGCGGATTCGTTGGCTTCCTACGGTTAATTAATCAGACTTATGCGGTTCTTTACTGGTTCCACTCGTGCGTAAACTAACATTGAGTGCTAATGATTAGTAAGTGACAATATAAGTTAATTACAAAAAAAAAATGCAAGGATTTTTGGAAATCCAAAACGGTGAAAATCCAGGATGTTACATTGGGCCAGAAAGATCTCTTTCTCCCAGGTCGACATTTTTGTCTCACACCCTTGTATAGCCTTTGAAATGTCTTGAATCGCCTGCATTATGCTCTAGTTAAAAAGCTCTTGATTTTGGAAGTGTTTTAAGACTAGAACCTCTTGAAGGTTCCCTTGATTCAAGAATTGGTTAGAGAATTCTTGAGGAGTAGTAGTTTGTCCATTCCTCCAGCTGGAGTTGTATGTATTTGAGGTGGGTCTACTGAAAGGTCTTTAGTAGTTGTTCATGGCATTTGACTGCTCATACGGAATTTCTTGAAAAGTAGGTATTATTGGACAATTTTCAGTTGTATGTATGTTGTAAGCGTAAATACCACAAACTTCTTTCTTAGCCTTATCCTTCTGTTGTTACATGGCCTCGACTCTTCTTATGAGATTGGCCACCCTTGCACTCAAGTCATCTTCTTCTTTTATAGCATACATTCCTCCCATTTCCTTTAATTGAGTAGACTTAGAAGTGGTGGGTTTTGGAGAGATGTCCCATGATTGTGCATTTTCAGCAAGTCTGTTTAAATAATCCCACATATCATTGACATCTTTATTCATGAATTCCTCATTGCACATCGTCTCGACCAATTAGTGCATAGAAGATGTCAGTCTATCGTAAAAGAAATTTGTGATGTGCCACATTTCAAAATCGTGTTGTGGGCATGAACTGACAAGATCCTTGAACTGCTCCCAACATTGGAAGAATGTTTCATCTTCCTTTTGGACAAAGTTTATATTGATTTTCTGAGGGTGTTCATTTTATGATATGGAAAAATTTTCTTAATGAACTCCCTTGTCATGTCATTCCATCTACCAATCAATCGTAGACGCAGTGAGTATAACCACGTCTTGGCCTTTTCTTTTAAGGAGAAGGTAAAGAGATTTAGTCTGACCGTGTCCTCAAACACATTAGGAAAGTATAAAGTGGCTATTACCTCATCGAACTCTTTCAACTGTAGATATGGATTTTCAGAATCAAGTCCATGGAATTTTAGAAGGAGTTGGATCACTCCCGGCTTGATATTCATATGTCCTGCATTCTCTGGAAAAACCATATAGGAAGGTATGCTTACCCCCACCGGTTGTAAATAATCTCATAAAGTACGAGGCGAGGGTGCTTGATGCACCTCATTCTCATCCTGAATTTCCTCGACCTTAGGTTGAGGATTTAGAGTTTGATTGGCCGGTTGATTGACAACCATAACTTCAATTAACTTTGTGGATCTCAAGTGGTATCTAATCCTGTGATGGATAGATAACCCCTCAACTAATCCGCCTTCACTCAAGAGACGTCAAGTGTTATCACGGACCTACTTGGGCATGAAACACTCTCAGTCCTCAATTTCAGAATATAACCTAAACCTAAAAGAAAGAACGGAAATAGAAATCTAGAAATAGAAAAAGAGAGAGAATTAAAAAGAAGTTACCAAATTAGAAGTTTCTATGTTAGGATCTTATAAAAGAAAAAGGAAAGTGAATTAATTTCTAAAAAAGAAATAAGAAAGTTTTTAAAAATAGAAATAGAAAGATGAGTTAGTGTCTAAAACTAAAAAAGAAAGTTTCTAAAAACAAATTAGGAAAGTTTCTAAAAAAAGCAACCTAGTTTCTAAAAATGAAAAAGGAAAGTTTCTAAAAATAAATTAGGAAAGTTTCTAAAAAAGTAACCTAATTTCTAAAAACAAAAAAGGAAAGTTTCTAAACCTAAAAATAGAAAAAAAAGTTTCTAAAAACAAATTAAGAGAAACCCTAACTTAAAAATATAAAGTAAATAAATCTTAATCTTAACCTAATTCCAAGACTAATTAAATTCAGAAAATGCAACCGTTAGTCCCTAGCAACGGTACCAAAAACTTGTTCACAACCCCAAATGTAGGGTCGCGATACAGTAATAATCTCGATGAGACTGAGGTCGAATCCGCAGGGATGAATCTCGTATGTATTTTGAAAGCAACTAGAAGTAGAACTAAAAAAAGATATGTTTCTAAATCTAGAATTAAAGGGAGTAATTGTGAAGTGTCTAATTAGAAACTTAAGAATTCAAAGGTGGGAACTAGGGTTTCTAAGGATCCACTTGTAACAATCAGGGTGATACTATGCTTGATTCAAGGACACAATTGGAATCGGAGTCCTATCTTATCCAATTAGAAGATATAACAATAAAACTAAATCTGAAATTCATTTGATCTAATTCTCAATAGATAAGAGTCATGAGCATTGGGAGTGATTCCATCACAAAACCATGCTCAGGAGACAATGGCAAACAACAGGATCTACCAATTCCCATATCAATCACAAGAGAATCATGAAGATTAGAAGGGATTCTATCATCCGACCATGCCCAAGGGATGATGGTGAACAACAGGATTTTCTAATTTCATAATCTCAAAACATGAAAAGAAAATACTCAAAGCTATTGTAGATCTACTTTAATTTAAGTCACAATAAATCATTAAAAACTAAAAGTATTCCTTAAATATCAAACTAGACTCAAAGTGAGTTCAACATAAACTTGAATAAAAGCAATAGAAACATCCTATCACGCTACAAGCTTCACCTCTTAGTCCTAGCTAAGAGGTTTAGCCACATGATTGGATCTAAAATCCTAGAAGAAAGCATGAAAATAATTAAGGAAGAAGAAGAAAAACTCTTGGCGATGGCTTCTCCACCCTTTTGCTCCATTCCTTAAACCCTAGAAGATTACTTGGAGCATCCTAGGGAGTCATATTTATAGTTGTGGAACTCCAACTTTCGTACCTAGTTGGAAAACTCTAGAAACTGCCTCAAATTTATACAATTTGCTAAAATAGACTTCACTCTGTGCAATTTCACAGAATGACCCAGAGTTTCAGAATATGCTTTTTCAGGACGATTTCAGGATTCCTTTTGTTCACTTCAAATATTTGATTATCTTCATTCCTCACTTGGTTTTCTTGGATCTTTGGCATGTAAATTCTTCAATCTTAGTCTCCTAAGATCCATCCCTTTCCTTGGTGATTATTAAGCATCAAATCCATGCTTTTAGCACCCTTTTCAATCCAAGCTCTTAAATTCATCTTGCAACACAAACATGAGTAAAATATAACATTAAGCATTATCATGTTCATAAAACCAAGATATAAATGGGGGATAATATGCAATATTTGACCCTCAATAATAGGTTATTCTCAAGGGGGCAATACAGCTCCCGCTCACAGCTGGGGATGAACCAAACGAAGTCACTATGATGGTCAACTTTCTAGTAGTCGACTGTCCGTCTGTCCACAATGTAATCCTTAGTCGACGATCTCTGTATGCTCTACGAGCAATGGTCTCGACCTACCACTTGGCCCTGAAGTTCCCGACCGAGCAAGGCGTCGGTACAGTGAAGGGCGATCAACATGAAGCTCGGCAGTGTTATACAATGGCGCTGAGGATTTCATATCAAGCGCTGACCATTACCTCTCTGAAACCTCGCAAAGACTCTACAGAAAGAGGTCTCCCTATAGAAAACCTTGTCCCCATTCCGCTCAACGAATCTAATCCATCCAGGACTGTCCACATTGGGTCGTCCTCAATAGCACCACTACGGGATAGGATAATAGCTCTTCTCTGTCATTACGCAGACATCTTTGTATGGTCCCATGAAGACTTGCCCAACATCGATCGCAGCGTTATCATGCATCGATTGAACATCAACCCATCCTACCGGCCGATCCGACAAAAGTGACGTGCGCTCAGGGCAACAAACTTCTCAAGGCCGGGTTCATCGAGGAGGTTTATTATCCAGATAGGGTGGCGAATGTCGTGTTAGTCAAGAAAGCTAACAGGTAGTGGCAGGTCTGTGTCAACTACACAGGTCTAAATAAGGCCTGCCCCAAAGATAACTTCCCCCTTCCTCGGATCGATCAGTTAGTCGATAGTACAGTAGGGCATTAACTACTTAGTTTTATGGATGCATACTCCAGATATAATCAAATTGTAATGCACCCTAATGATAAGACTAAAACTACCATTGTCACCGACAAAGGTCTTTACTATTACCATATAATGCCCTTTGGTTTGAAAAACACTGGAGCGACCTACCAACGGCTGGTCAATAAGATGTTTGGCCATCAAATAAGGCGAACAATGGAAGTCTACATCAATGATATGCTCACATAGCTAATCTCGAGGAAATGTTTCTCATTCTGCATAAGTATCAGATGAAGTTGAATCCTAACAAATGCGCCTTCGGGGTTAGATCGGAAAAATTCCTCAGCTTCTTGGTTAGTCAACGAGGAATCAAGGCAAACTCCAAAAAAATCAAAACTCTGCTCGACATGGAATCACCTAAGACAACCAAAGAGGTTCAACGGCTTACAGGGAGGATTCCTGGGCTCAATCGTTTCGTGTCCCGAGCCACAGACAAATGTCTCCTCTTCTTCAAACAATTGAAAGGGAAATAGTTGGTCGATTGGATGAAAGAATGTGAGGCGGCCTTCCAAAGCCTTAAGCAATACCTTGGGTCACCTCCGCTGCTCTCGAAACCCGAGTAAGGTCAACCTTTAATGTTATATCTGGTCGTCTCCGAGGCAACAGTTAGCTCGGCCTTTGTCACGCCCCGAACTCGGAAACCGGGCTCACAAAATTCCCGATCGCCTAATTCAGCGCCGACAGCCTCCGTAGAACCCCATTTTCGGATCCCGGCACCCATTCACCAGGTTCCGATCCTGGGATACTACAAGGAGGATTTCAAGTCATCAGTCTGATTCATAATGAGCATAACAAAAGCATAACCCACAATCAATAACCACAAGAACACCACCACAAAATCCACTATGATCAAAAACTTTTTAGTACAATGCGACTGAAAGGGGAAAATACAATGTAATAAAAGAAACAAAACTCCAGAAGCTCGGCTGCACGCTCCAACTACAGCGAGACTATGGCTGCGACTGCGTCCTGGCGTCACCTGCACGCATCAATCGTGCATAAGCTTATGGAAAGCTTAGAGGGTGGTGTAAGTGTGTGCGCAATATAAACGTGCTCAAAATGCAAGGTCAGAGTGATGCGGAATCATGGTGATGAGCACATGAATGCAATCAGCCGTACCAAGGCTATGCGGTGCAAGATATGAATGCTATCGGCCATAACACAGCCATGCGATGCGAGATGCAACTCAAGCATGCCAATCCTCATCATATATCAGTACAGTTCTCATTCTGGATAATCACCGGGTTCAATACACTCCAAATGGCACTGTCGCTCTCCTAGCCGCACAGTCCAAGTGAGCGTAAGAAACCTCACTATCCGCCTGACCAATAGTCTGCCAATACCTATCCGGCACGTCGATAGCGGACCCATTCGCGAGCTGGTCAAACTCAGCCTAGTATTGCCCCCTACCCTCGGGCGAGTAAGGCCACACTCCTTTCCAACCGACCACGACACAATGGGAGACGCGGCCTCCTGGTATTCGGCCCTCATGCGCTCGTATATCCACTCGGTCTCGACGTTGGAGTCATCCTCTGGTACCATCGGGTTTAGGGATTTTCACCCAGGGACATCTATGGCGCCCATATGCTAGAACCAAATATTTTCGGTATCCAACCCTGCCATCCACGATGTGTCTGTGGAGGCTATGGCCCTGATGTCGCTAGGGCATACAGTAACTACAATCACACAAATGCAAGTGCATGAGTCACACCATCAGTCATGCAACAGTCCTGTATATACCATGCACTTATATGAGGCAACTCCGCCTATCAGGGAGCCCATAAGCAGTCTGTCCAAAGGCATATGATATGATCGGTCACTCCTCATATCAGGCATACATATGATGCGAATGATCATGAATCATGGGTCTATACTAAACATGTATAAAGAGATGGGCTCTAGGTATAATGGAGATGGCCCTAGACGGCCTACTTGCCATAATTATGGGCCTATCAGTGGGCCTAGGGAGAGTTATAATGCGGACATTTAACCAACATTATCCGTTCAATGTGGACATCAAACCAACATTGCTCCCAAGGCACTGTCGCTATAAGGGTCAACACATAAATCAAGAAATGGGCCTCATGTACATCCCATTGGGCCTCTAATACATCAAATGGGCCTCATGCATGGGTCTCGTATACATATATCAAGGTAGGCCTCAATGACGGGCCACAAATGCATCCACGTGGGCCTAGTCACATGGGCCTGCATACATCACAATGGGCCTCATAAAATGGGCCTTAAATTATCCCCAAAATGGATGGACAGTTGGATGAAACACATGCATCATGATGGAGCCCAATCTAATGGAGGGTATGGTTTACAACACATACATCAGTGGGTCCCATGAGGGGCCTACCATAATGTTTATTTCCCATCCAACCCATTGTTAAGGTCATTCAGACCGGGGCCCACAGTAATGTTTATTTTCCAAGCAACCTAGGGCCCAACGTAATGTTTATTTCCCAACCAACTGTTCATATGGTCATGTGGACCCGGGTAGGGCCCACTACAATTTTTATTTATCACCCAATCTATTCATAAGGTCACGTGGGCCTGGATAGGGCCCACTGTGCTATTCATTTGACATCCAAACTATTCATGAGGTGATATGGGCCTGGATAGGGCCCACTGAAATATTTATTTTCCATACAACCTGTTGAGGGGTTGTGTGGGCCAAGGGCCCACTGAAATGCCTAGGTGCACCCAACCCTTTCACAGGGCCATGCAGCCAGGGAGGGGCCCACCGAAATATTTATTTCCATACAACCTGTTGAGCGGTTCACGTGGGCAGCGAGCCCACTGCAATATTTACTTCACGTCCAACCTGTTGAAGAGGTCATTGGACCTTGGGGCAGATGTGGGGCCCACCGAAATGTGGTTCACAAATCCAGCCCATCCATTATGTGGGTCCCATCTAAATGACGGTACAGACCAAGTTTCAGCAATATCCAAAGCTCAGGTAGGCCCCAACAACGATTTTATATGTTTTAGGCAGGTCTTCACATGGTTTTAGATGGTATGGCCCGCCTGAGGTCCGTTTATGGCTGATTTTTGGAGTGGACGTGTGGGCTGAGGGGACCCATCAAATGGACGGTGTTGATGGTTGAAAGCACCAAGGTGGGGCCCACAGCTGGGGCCGTGAGCCCCAGCACTTCCGTCCGTCAGCGGCCACCACGGTAGTGGCAGCAGCAGCGTCAGCGCTGCTGCCTCCCTTTGTCCTTTTTTTTTTTTTTGAAAAAAAATAATTTTTTTGTGGATTTTCTATTGTAGGGCCCACATCAGTCCGATCTGACCCAGCCATAGGATTCTACGACTCATGATCGACGAAATGAGACCAATATGCAATGTGTTGTTGGCGAATGGAAGGGTCAAAGTGGGTTTCAATGGTGATACGTCTATTCCTTACGGTATGGCCCGCTTGAGAACTGGATTGGTTCCAAAATTTAGCTCAACGTCTAAAATAATCCAAGGAAGAGGATAGACGGATTGGATCAAATATCTGAATCAAGGTGGGGCCTATGTGAATGGTCCACCCTAAAAGTAGCTTTTTCCCTTCCCTTTTTTTTTTTTTTTGCTAGTACACATCCACGTCAGTGCACACGCCTCACTTGCCAACGTCCAGCGTCCCCTGGACGCTGGACGACACACTTAAACACATTGCTATGGTGGGTCCCACGTAGATGTGGCCCACCATCATATATGCATCTAATATATATTATATTATATATATGATACATATTATATTATATATATATATTATATAAAATATAACATATATGTATATACATATATATATCTTTAAAAAAAATGCATTGGGCCATCCAAACAATGGATGGTGTGGATCATCACCTGTAATGGAGTGGGCCACACCGTCTGATGTAGATGGACGGGGTAGATGTAACACATATTGGTGGGATCCACACCATTATAAAGAAAGAGAGAAAGAGAGAGATAGAGAGAGACATACGGTGAGATAGAGGAACCCCGCCACTATGGGCCCTCTTGATTAAATCACATACATCCAAATGGGTCCCACCAACAAGTGGGCCCTAAAATTTAAAATAATGACCATCACCCACCTTATCTTCCTTCTCCTTGCTCCCTTGGACTCCTTAGCTCCTTACCTTCACTTTTAATGGAGGTTGATGAAAGATGAATGGTTGAGATTGGAGATGAGAGGGTATAGATGGAAGATGGAAGGTGGGCCACACTTGAGAGGGAGAGGAAGCTTGGACGTTTGAGGCTTGGGGTTGCTTGGAGAGATATGAGAAATGAGAGAGAGAGAGGGGTGATAAGGATGGGTGAGGTGTGATGGGGGATGGTTTGGGTTGAAAAATTGTAAAGGTGTATGGTTGTTGTTGAAATTTGGAAAAGAGGAGTGGTGAGGTGGAAAGAATGGTGGACTTTTGGAAAAAGAGGGAATGGGTGTAGTACTTGATGTATGGGATGCATTTAATGATTGATTGATGGGACTAATTGTAGAGATTCCCTCGAAATCCGCAACGCGCGGTGTTTCTTCGGAATAAACGCTGATCGGCATCTTCTTACCTGGGTATCGGTTCGGTGCGCAAGTCACGGCGTTGGAACCGCGGCGACGACGCGATCGCCAAGACATAAATTTCAGCTCGAGCCGACGTCGGTGTGCGGGACCTGGCTTAGGATCGTTCGCAAACACCGAATACGGTGCGAAGGTTGCCGAAATTTGACCGGAAGGACCGCGGAAGCTAATGAAATGGTACGGATTAGGACACGGGTTTTACAGCCTTAGTCACAGAACATGAAGGGAAGCAATTCTCAGTTTACTATGTCAGTACGGCCCTAGTTGCAGCCGAAACCAGATATCTGAGCCTAGAGAAACTACTATTGGCCTTGTTCATCTCCTTCAAATGCTTAGGACCGATTAATCGCTTTGTCAAGTACTCCAAAAACTTAAAGCATCCGGGAGATTGACCAAGTGAGCAATCGAGTTAAGCGAGTTCGACATCAAGTATCACCCTCGAACCGCTATAAAAGGGCAGGCAGTGGCAGACTATATTGCCGAGCTAACTCCCACGATCGAGTAAGACACCAACCTACCCAGGTTGGAGCTCGTCCTGAGTTTACATCTGACTAAATATCCACTGAAGCATCCGACTCCCAGGCTCTTCCCAACCCACCCACATGGACGTTGTACGTCGATGGCTCATCCAACTCTATGGCAATCGAGGCCGGGGTGGTCCTAGAAACCTCAGATTGTGCATGTCTACAGTATACCTTAAGATTTGCATTTCATGCCTCGAACAACGTAGCATAATACGAAGCCTTAATCATCGGACTAAGATTGACAGCCACCATGAGAGCTCATCACCTCAAGGTCTTCAACGACTCCTAATTGATTGTCAACCAAATAGCAGACGCATACCAGGTAAAGAAGGAACGCATGAAAGCCTACCTTTGGAAGGCCAATGAATTGATCGAAAAGTTCGACAAATGCGGCGTTACTTTAGTCCCTCTGATAGAGAACTCCAAAGTAGACATGCTGGCAAAACTGGCTATCGCGGATGAAGATGATAATCCGCGATCTACCCTGATCGAATTCCTCTGCAAGCCAAGCATAGATGAGGCAGACCTTCCCACGATCCTCCCAGTTAGATCAGAACCTACCTAGATAGATCCGATCATCAACTACCTCAGGGATGCCAAGCTACCTGAAGATCAGATGGAGGCACATAGACTACGGGTCAAAGCAGCTTGGTACACAATGGTGAATGACGTCCTTTACAAGAAAGTGTTATATCTCCCCTATCTCAGGTGTCTCCGACTAGACGAAGTAGAGTACGTCATAAGGGAGACACATGAAGGCACCTGCGGGAACCATTCAGGGGGGTGAGCCCTATCCCACAAGGTCATCCAATAAGGATCCTACTGACCAACGATCCAAGCCGTTGCTTAGCAGTTCACTCGGAAATGCGACAAGCGTCAACGATTCGTGAATATACCTCGGAAACCGCCCAAAGAGCTCACCCTGATGACCGGGCCATGGCCATTTGTCTAGTGGGAGATTGACATCATTGGCCCTCTCCTAACTAGAAAAGGTCAGACCAAGTTCGTCGTGGTTCTAGTCGATTACTTCACGAAGTGGGCCGAAGCCAAACCTCTTGCAACGATAAACGAGCAAAAAATCATGGGCTTTGTTTGGAAGAACATTATATGTTAGTTCAGGATCCCCTCAATGATCATCTCCGACAATGGTAAGGAGTTCGACAACAAGCAATTCCAGGGGATGTGCTAGAACCTCGGGATCCGCAATGTCTACTCCTCACCACGGCACCCGCAGGAAAATGGTGAAGTCGAAGCCGTCAATAAGATCATCAAGAACCACCTTCGTACGAAGCTCGATAAGGCCAAAGGAGCATGGGCTGAAGAACTCCCGAAGGTCCTTTGGGCCTAGCAAACTACCGTTCGGTCAGCTACTAGGGAGACCCCCTTCTCTCGGGCTTACGGGGCAGAGGCGGTCACTCCAGTAGAAAATGGGCTACCAACTACCCAGACATAGTCATTCGACGAGGAGATCAACACCAAGCTAATGGCATTGAGTACTCTCGACCTTCTTGAAGAAAGAAGAGAACAAGCTTGGATCTGGATCGCGATCCGCTAGCAGCAAGTGACGAGATTCTACAATGGCAGGGTGAAGATCAGACAGTTTCGAGTAGGTGACTTAGTCCTTCGAAGGACTTTCCAAAACACCAAAGAGCCATGGTCAGGGACCCTAGGACTGAACTAGGAAGGACCTTACATCATAGTAAGTATAAGCCAACCTGGCTCATACTGATTGGAAGACATGGGTGGTCAACTCCTGCCCCACCCCTAGAATGCCAAATATCTCAAGATCTATTGTCCTTAGCTTTTACTATACATTGGTTAACTTCAAGAGAAATAATAAAGAGATGTTGCAGTAAAACTCAATCTACTATATCTACTGGGTCGACCAAGGACCGACCCATGCTTGACCTATGTCCGACCTATGTCCAAATTACATCTAATTTATAAGATCCGAACTATGGTCAAGCTAACCTCAAGGTTTGAGGTTTATCCTATCTACCTATTGAATCCAATACGACAGTTGAGTACAACCTACTTAACTTGGAAAAAATTCACAAATAAACACACCGTTTCAAAAAGAAAGAGCGAATTTCATTGATATGGGCCCCAAAAAAAGGGCATGTTTACATCAGTCTATGTTTAAAACCGAAATCGGTGCACAACCAAAATCCTAACAAAGTTGAGCCTGATTACGGCTCTCGCAAGAGTATAGACTGCTCTAATCAATTGTCGGGACCCCAAATCTTAACATGAACAAACCCTAAAGTTAGGCTTTTAGGGGAAAACACTGATTCCTAGATCAAATGAAAGAATCTATGTAAGATACATGAAATTCATCACTAAGGAGCTTAAATTGGAAGGTGGTATGCAAATCTTACCTCCGATTGTGAGTGAAATTGGATTCGGTGGAGAAAGCGGTACTCCAAGGATTTTTCATCAAAAGGAATTTGGTGATAGTAATACCAAGAACCCCCTTCTCTCTCTCTCACTCTCATTCTCTTCCTCTTTCTCTCTTCCTCTCTTTCTTTCTCTTGTTTTCTATGAAAAATTTGGTTGTGGGGCAAGGGATGCCCCCAAAATCCTTATTTATAACACTAGATTTGGTGTAAATGACCCTAAGTGCTGGATTTTTACTATACTAGCCCTAGGGGAGTATGCTCCTATAGTTTAGGGGCCACTACAGGTCGTAGGAGTTGACACCCACCATAGGATAGTTGGCTCTAGTGATGATCTGTGCGTAGACACAATCGGCCTGCCATTTGGACGTATCAATCGACAGGTATAATCAGAAGTCAGTTCGACGGTCATCGACCATCGATCGGGCTCGCGACTATACAAATATGTGTAAAATACTACTTTAAGTTGTTGCCTTAAATTTGTTCATAATTTAACGGTCCGAAAGCCACAACTTGGGCAAAGACCAAATGCAGATAAGTAACTTAAGTTCTTGATTAATTTTAAGAATATTCGCATAACTCATGTACTGACCTTGCAAGTCCAAGTTGAGCAATTCGAGGCACAATCTCGACTCGACGTCTCGCGATGGACATCAAGCGCACTAAGACGAATGTCTTTATATGGTTTCGGGTTTGGTGGCCCACTAACGAGTGATTTAGAGCTTGTTTAGATAATCAGAGAATTTCTGGAATAAATTGGGTAAGGAGATTTCTTATGCATAATGATTAAGGTTTAGATTAGCTAAATTCATATTGTGGCATATTCCCATATAGCAGAAATGATGATTCAGTTATAATCACTCTAAGTCGTTGGTTCTTAAATTAAAAGGATAAGTGGGTCAGTTTGGTTTGTTAATTAAGATCCGACCCCTACTTGTCTCAGTTTTTTGTAGTCTTTATTTAGATGTGGTTGTCTTGATTAGTGAGTGATAAGTCGGCTAGATTTGAGCCCTATGTGAACAAATCATGAGGCTAAACTTGATGTTTAAGTGATCAGACGGATTCATTGGCTTCCTACAGTTGATTAATCGGATTTGTACGGTTTTTTTACTCGTACTACCCACGTATAGGCTCACTCGAGTATCAAGGGTCAGTAAGTGATAATGTAGGCTAATTATATCGAATTTTTTCAAAGATTTTTTGAAATTCAAAATAGCAAAAATCTAGGATGTTACACCAATGATTCATATTTAACATGCATGTGCAATCCACCAAATGAGTGGGCCAGCCTGATTTTTACACAAACACGTGCTTCACATTGGCGCATGTAAGCCAAGAGTAATCAATCAAGTGATGTTTACCCTTCAGTTGTCTATGACAGGTACCTATGTCTAAAAGGTATCCTGACCATCTATCTTTATGGGAAGATTAAATCAGGAACTGTCGCGATCTTCTTAGAACCGGACATAAAAGCTTGGGAGTTGAGTTCGAGCATTAAAATCTTATGTTCTATCTATACTGTAAGTAGTTCTTTTAATTATAATTTCACTATCTTTTATTTGTTGAGGAACTATAGAGATTTGTCCTCGGTCTTGATTATGTACAGATGTGGCCGGTTCTTTTGTAATCGAGACCATTGGTCAGGTGGGCCCCATCATGGATGGACCCTATCCTATGGATCTTCCAGATTGTAAGATTCTCGCCGTCTATCTTTGGGCCCCAGGCAAATGAAGGGCATGGTCCATCCACAGTGGGTCCGGAACAGTCTGGATCAGTTAACTGTGGGCCCCAACCACATACAAGTAATTTAATAGGGTTTTGCTAACGTCCCCACCTTCATTGGATGTTAGCAACATCCCAAAAACTATAAGATGACACGTGTAAGTACCAATCGTCAATCTAAACCGTCCATTCATTCATACAACAAAGGAATAAGCTATTACGCAAAAATCACGTCAATTGGACTATCAATAGCATGAAAAATGGACAGTCAATATAGAGCGGATAACAAAATAAGCCCAGTCATCATCTTGAAACATCCATGTGATAGATCTTACATTATATTGCTTATGATTCCAAAGAATCATTTATGTCTGATGATTCCAACCATGTAATATATGGCTTATAAAAAAAGGACGGTTGTAAGAAATTGGCCCCATTGAAAGGGTTCACATCATCCAATCGGGATAATTCTAGCACCATGGCGGGAACGGATTGGCTACTCCCCCTGCCCCCAGCTCCGTGGCTGGTGGTCGGTTCTCTGTGGGCCCCACCATGATGTATGTGTTTCATCCATTCCATTCATCCATTTTTAAAGATTATTTTATTGCTCGATCTCAAAATGAGAGGGATATAAATCTCAGGTGGACCACACCACATGAAAACAATAGTGATTGGATATCCACCATTAAAATCCTCCAAAGGCCCACTATTCTGTTTATTTGACATCCAATCTGTTGATTAGGTAATACAGGCCCAGATGAAGAGAAAAACAAAGATAAGCTTGATCCAAAACTTTTATGGCCCCCAAAATGTTTTTAATGGTCAAGCCTCATTCAACATTGTTTCCTGTAATGCGGTCCACTTGAGATTTGGATATTACTCATTTTTAGAATCGTAAAGTAAAATGATCTCTAAAAATAGATGGAAGGAATGGATGAAACACATACATCATGGTGGGGCCCCATAATAGGAGGAGTAGCCAATCCGTTTCCCACCATGGCTTTCTCCTAATGGTATTATTGAATGGACGGTTCGGATTGATGATTAGACACGTCATTGCTAACGCACCCCCTAAAGGTGGGGACACTAACAACCCCTTTAATATAAACTATTCAAAGTATGGTCCCGGGTATAGATGCATCACGAACCAAATTACAGTTATTTGCTTAACTGACTATTGGACTGATGGTCATTTATTGGACGGTTAAAATGAAAAATATCCAGCCGTCCTATCTCAACAGCCCACTGTAGATAGGCCACATGGTGAAAACCTCACTCATCAGAGATTACACTGTCCATAAAGGGTGAGTTAGAACGAATGGTCCAGAAAACTAACGTTTTTATGGATGGTGAGGATCTCCAATTGGTGAGACTTCTTCCTTGTGGACCATACACAACATGTATAGAAAGATGAACGGTCTGGATCATGACATTAAGGGTCATAAAGGGGGCGAAATCATAGGTGGGCGACCATAACATTCATCTTGCAACTGTAGCCGTCCAAATATCATCTGATAAGTTCGTGTGCAGGGAATTATGGGATCTGGGATCTCATTTTACGTGCAATCATGCTGCATTTCAAAAAGAGGGCCCCTATCCTCTGCAATGTTCAACCCGTTATGTACGGTGATCGTGACCATTTCAGCTTGTGTATTCCTCCATGAAGAGCTTTACGTTGGAAGGTACGGTTTTTTAAGTATCCTTTGAGCCTTTGGTAGGGCTGCTAATGGGCCACTGGCCCACTTCTGGCCGTAGCCCGAACTAAGACAGGCCTGGCCCATCTCATTCATGGTTTCAACCCATCTCATCTATCATGCATGATGGGCTACAGTACCTATCAAACAACATAGATCTTGCACAAAAGTGGGTGGCTGTGCTTGGGCTCAGGCCGTTTGTTTTTTTTCCAATGATCTGATTGGGCTCTGGGCCCACTACAACCTTATTAATAGATGCTTAAGCCCTAATGTGGGTTCATGTGAGTGGCTTACACGTGCGAATATGGCATACGTGTGTGAGATTTTTAACCACTCATCGAGAGGACCCCACCATCGAGATTACATGGTCCAGAATCAAGGCTAATTTGGTCATCAGGTAGGCCATATTGTATTACAAAAGTAATGGACGGTATGCCTGACTGGATGAGCCAAAGCGGCTCTATTTTTTGGCCAGCGCATTGACATGGTAGGGTCCACCGGATGAGTGGCTCAGATCCTGGCTAAACCTTCTATGTTGGTATGTGTGGCTATAAAAATAGAAGATGCGTGTGCATGTTGACACAATACTCTTTACTACATGCCGGCTTCATCCACCCGTTGGTTTTCAATGGATTGAGGAACGATACTAACAAAATGACTGTTTTGTCCCCCTGTTTGGTGGGTAATATTGCTGCTGTGGGTGGGCTGTATGCCGTTCTTCGGGAAAAGGCCCATGATCTATACGCTTGGACGGAGGTAAGCCCAAGAGATGGTTCCGTACAGATAAAAACCTCATCAGATGAATCAATGGACGGTTGTAAAATCGACATCAAGGAGCCCCTTTTGGGTGATAAATTGCAAGCATTTGATCGAAACGATACTACCCACTGAGTGGACCCGATTGTAATTTTGTTTTGATTTAATGGTTTTAAAATTTGTTTGTAGTGGGGCTCACTGCACCAATGTCATAGATGATGAGATGATTGAAAGCTGTCCAATTCAAGCCCGCATGAAGGCCTGATCATGATCTTAGTGGGTCAGACCCGGGCCTGATCACGAGGTCAGGTTATTAAGGGACTGGTCTGATCTAACCAGACCGCAGTAAGGGCGTAAAGGGATGGTCTGGCCACTCCAACATACATAAAAGTTGTAGATGAGTAAGGGTGGCAATAGGCTAGGTTGGGATCTGCCAGTGCTGTAAGTAGAGCTGTGCATTGAGTCGAGTCGAACCAAGTTAGGGCTGACTCAGACTTGATCCGGTTTTGAAATAGGCCTGACCCAAACTCGACTCGACTCGATACCGAGTCCAGCATGCCTGACTCGATCCAAGTCCGGTCTGGCTTGGACTGATCCGGATCAAGTCTAATCCAATCAGAAGTATCAAGTCAGGTCAAGTCGGCATTGAGTCGGATTGAGAGATGAGGGAGGGAGAGACCGAGAGAGTGGAAAGGAGAGAGAGGGGGAGGAGGGTGGTGGGTGGTTGTCGGGCTTGGAAGATGAGGAGGATGAGGGAAGGAGAGAGATTTTGGGATTCAGTTGGAGTAGGGTGCGGTGGGTAAGGTTAGAGAGTCGGGTTTCGAATCGAGTCGGGTCTAACCGGATCAAGTTTCAGGTCGAGTTAATAGGTAACCCAAACCTGGGCGAAGCCTACTCGGTTCAGACCAACTCACCCATTCGGTTAGGGTCGAGTCGGACGAGTCGAGTTAGCCGGATCAAGCTGTCCGGTGCCCACCTCTAGTTGTAAGCTCTTTCAGTGTCCCCACTCTAGCTAAAAAGGGCTTGGCTGAAACCAAGTTCAGGGTTTGTTTTAAGATTTTGAAAAGGATATGGAAAATATAACTATTGGAAATTTAATTTTTTAGATTTATGGTCCTATTTAGATGATGAAAAATGACAAAGGATCTGCATTTAGATAATTTTAGGTTCTTCAATTATTTAGAGGAAGTTTCGTTAAAATGCCATTGTCGAACTCTCGCATGGCCAATAATTGCACCGCGTGGCCGATCTAGGACTTCAATTTAAAAAGAAAATACCTCAGAGAACATTTGTGACCCTTTTAGAAGCCATGAGAAAATCGAAACGGGGAGAAGCCAGCCGAAGAAAGAAACATTTCCTCACGGTGGCATTATATAGCAAGGACTCCATAATCGAGTAGGATAAGGCCACTACGTAAGGTCTTTCACAAGTAATGAGATCTTATCGTACGGCCAACGCCTCTCTAAATTATAAAAACAATACTCGACAATGAGCTCAAGGCCTCGTGCCAATACACTCATGCACAAACTTCCAACTCTATGATGCTTATCTTTTATGTCATCCATGATCTCCACTTTTGTCCAAGACCATGATACGGCAAGTTAGAACTTTTAGTTTGAAATCGGATTGCCTATTGTGTTACTCAATACACTTTTATCCTACTAAGTAAACTCTTTTGGATCCACTGTGAATGTATGTGGTTTATCCACACCGTATATACACTTTTCTGGCTAATCTTAGGGGTTGATCCCAAAATTGAAGTAAATCCAAAGCTCGAAGTGGACCATTCGGCAGTAAATAGTGTAGAATAATTATTTCCACCGTTGAAACCTTCCTAGGGCCCACAATAATGTTTATTTGTCATCCAACCTGTTCATAAGATCACAAAGACATGGACGAAGAGAAACTACAAACGTCATCTTGATCCAAAACTTCTGTAAGCCAAAAAGAACTTTTCAATGGTAGAGGTTCAATCACACTGTTTCCTATGGTGTGGTCTACTTGAGCTTTGGATATGCTTCTGTTTTGAGATCAAGCTTTAAAATTATCTGTTAACATGTATGAACAGATTGGATAAAATAAATAAATAATGGTGGACCCCACGGAGTTTACTCTGTACGCTTGGTTATGAGTTACTCAGTACGCAATCCGCTTCCTTTTAATTTCTTAGCTTAGTTTTATTACTATCCAGCACAGTGGTATAGTAAGCCACTGGATTAATATAAATATCCACAACTCCGTCTTTGGATCTATAGATTATTGAGTTCTTACTTAATAACTCTCTGGTCACATCCTACCGACCTTACACCACAATCATCTGGTATCTTCCACGATCGTTTAGGTCTGGATCACCGTCAAGATCACAGTCATTTTGCCAGCATAGACTGCCATAGGTAATCTCTTTTGCTTATTTTTCTTTTTCTTTTCTTTTTTCTTCTTCTTCTTCTTTTGCGATTACAGTGCATTAACATGACTAATAAAGTCCATTAACATGACTAATAAAGTCGGCTATCAAGTCTTTATTTTTAATTTGTTTGTTTTTTATTTCTTTTACTGAGAAACATTATTTAAGTTATCACCGTTGAAAGAAAAGTCATTGTCTTCAAGACAAAAATAATTCATCCAAGAAGGACTAACACTTCCCCTTCATCAATCGCCCAATCGCTTTTAACAATCAGTGGTTGAAAAGTTAGGCCAATCTTCACAAATATAGTCCTAATTCAATGTCAGGGATTACAAGCACTCAGTTTGATTCTAGTAAAAAACGACTCTGGCACACTCCGTGTCTAATCTAATCACATACCTTGAACCAAAATTGAGTTGTCCATTATACACGTGGCCATGCGTCCGTCCGGATTGAACAGCAACGGATAACACACAAGCACTTACACATTGCAAACTTGGAATGTAACTAATTCAAATTAAGGGTCGCCATTTAGATGCATCATGAAACAAAATTTATGGTTATTTATTTAATTCAAATCATCGGATTAGTGCACATTTGTTTTTAAATGAAGGCCATCCAACGGTCCTACATCAACAACAAATTGGTGGACAAAAACCAGAGAATAAGATTGTTAAACCAATCTGGTTTTGGCACTTTGATTGGTTAATTCAAATTAATGTACGGTGCCTGCGCATTCCAACTGCCTGTCCTACTTAGTTGGAGTATCAAATCACTCCCCATTTCAATCCCTGCAGTGAATTAAAAAAGAGGCAGTAAATGCTTACCTCTTTACCTTTATTAAAAAAAAATAAAAAAACAGAGAGATGGGAGCTCAGCGCGTACCACAAAAAGCTTATGGGACCCACTTGATGTCTGTGTGACTTCGTCCATTGATTGTACTAGATCGTGCTAGAACGTGAACCGAAGAATTAGACAGACCGGAAACTAAGTTGGCCACACCACAGGAAAAAGCGTGAACGAGCACCCACTAGTGAAACCTTGTTCTGGATGAGTCTGCTATTTGTGTGTTTTGTATCTCATGATGGGACTCGCCTTGCGAACGGGTAGCTCATGTAAACTTCACGATGGGCCTCTTTGAGGAAGGTTTCAATGGGTTATGGATCTTCCTTACTTTCGGGCCGATGTGTGATAACTTCCAATCATGTGCATGCGACATCCCGTCTGTCCAATTGGGTCTGACCATTGTGAGGATTGCCGCATGCAAAAATCATCCACACGCACCCATTGGATATATATAACAGGTATTCTTAAATAGCCCATGAGACATACTTGGGGTTGGGGGGTGCACACTGGCTTCACAAGGTCCCTACCAGCTTGTATAACAACCCACCGGCCCTTAATCAACATGGTTCATTGGATTTCTTACACGTCAATCTGTCAAAACACAGCAGCTCAAATAAAACATACAAACAAAGAGAGTTTTTTGCTTTGGCCATTCCTAAAAGCATTTACTTCAGACCATTTAGCTCTGCTGCATCACATAAAAAAGCACTAGTATCCACATGTACAGTATCAGTATCATTTCCGAGTTAAGCAGCTTACATCACCTAAAATACAAAATCCCATCACACATTATATTAACATGTACAAGAAACATCCCACAATACCAACCATTTTTAAGTTTTGTGGGGATGCAACACCTACTGATATTCTAGAATGTGTTAAATAAAAATGCAACTCCCCAGTGAAAAACAGTGTTGCACAACACAACTCTTGTTCACTATGTAAATGTATCCTCACGATCTCCTCCTTCGGCAGTCTCACCCTCCAAGTTACTGAATTCCAGAAAATGTGTTGGCCTGTGGTCCTCATGATAGTAGTCTCGAGGTGTACCCAGCTTTATTCCATACTTCATACTCACCGTATGTTTCACTCCCATGAAGTTGTAATTCCACGGACCATTATCTGGAATCTGAGAAAACCAACAGACAACTTGTAAAATCAGCAACTGTTTGGAGACATCACCTATTCATTATTTGTTGATTCTGCACTTGTGCTCGAAGCATCATGGGCCCCAAATTTGCCCGCTGGTCAGACGAGACAGGAATACATCCCATCCACTCCTTAACTAATAAATCCCCAAACAGTTCATAAGAACATGACTAAGAAAAGCCAAACAGCATAAAGATATGGACCAGTTCGGCTAGAAAGGGGTTCATTTGGAGAGGAGGCAGAATAAGTGCACAAAAGACAAGGAAAGAAGATAGAGCTGTCGAAAAGAACCAGCATATATTACCATGTAGAATCCAAGGAAGCGGTCACTGAGAAGCATTTGAACCTTCTCGTAATGGGTTGGCAGGTACCCATGTGGATTACTTCCTGTGTCTTTATTGACACGCCCCCATTCATAACCCGTTGGGGTAAGCTTATAGGCAGTTAACGAGCAAGAACCTGGAGTGAAACTGCATGTTAGGATAATGCACTTCTCACCATCCCACTGCTTGTTATTCTCAAGAATTCGAGCATGGCACGTGAGATCCTGAAAAATAAACATATGAAACAAGTGAGCCCCAATCAATGGCTGATCAAAGATTCAAGTCCAAAAAACAAGAAAAAAAATTAATACATAAATAAATAAATAAAAACAGATTTGACAGATTTGACAGCTTGGTTGGCCATCAGAAATGAGGAATCATATGATCCTTCAACACGATGATACAAACAGTGTAGGGCCCATCTCAGGGATGCAGATGGTTGGCCTGATGGGCCCTACACTGGATAGGGTACTCCCCAAAAGGGCCGAAGACTTGTCCCATACAAAAATATATACAATGCTCAGCCCCAGAGATGTACAGTACTGTTCAGGTTTTGTCAGTTTGTACAAGTAGTACCCAAGGTTAAGTTAACCAGAATCCTGGCAGACTGAGTGGAGATACCTCGTTTCAACACTTGAGGTCTTGGTATCAATCCCTAGCGGGGGTGGCTAACATGGAGTGTGTGTACTGACATGGGTGTGTACTAACAAGCTAACCCAAAAAAAAAAAAAAAAAAAACAGAATCTGCATGCTCCAAGCAGCACAAGCTACCCAGACAGAAAATCCTAAAGCTTTCAATAGCCGACAAACAAAGAACTGGTTAAGAACAAAAATACAGCAACCATCCCCATTCAACCAATAAAATACCAAATATTTTATAATCTACCATCTCTTGGGGAACTTTTGGAGCATGGGCCATGCATGACAAGTCTCATCGTATCAATATTTTGGATAACTGAACCATGGGCCCCACTTGAACAAACCGAAAACCCAAATGTAACGTGCAATCTTTAGGCCCAAGTTCCTTTTTTTTATTAATGATGTGTACGCTGAACATTATATGATACTCGTACAAAAAAAAAAAAAAAAGCCCTGAATCAGCTGAGTTTTAAACGAACATGACTCAAGTCTCTTGTGACTCATATCATTCTTATTCCATTACAAGAGCTCCATGCAACTGAGTCAAACTTGTCAAATCATGACTGGACAAACTTACCAATTCAAAAGATTCTCAAAAGTCAACTAATCTAGGGTGTTTTATGCCTTATATTTAAAAGTGAAGGTACTTTTTTATGTTCACATATTTCTTTCATGAGTGTATTTTTCAAGTCTCGACTCGTTAAGGTTTTATTAAGGATTAAAGATCAAGAAAGCTCCAAATATTCAGTTTTCCTTTCCACTTTCCAGCGTTTGGGTTGCAATTTTGAAAGGAAAACCTCTTTTCCCGGGCCATTTAAAATGGGGCTTTTTGCTAATACACACCCCAGGTTTTGTGGGAGCGCTCAAATAGCATCACTTTTTTACATGTCCGTGCACTAACTCCATTTTTCCTAGAAGAAATTGCCGTTAAGCACCTTTTTCAAATTTCTAATCAATGGTGTACTCATTAACTTCTAACAAACTCTTCTACCTATGCACCTTTTTTTTCTATTAACTTTTTTTAATTTCTTATGCATCTCAGGAAAGAGAACGGATTAGGTGTGGTCCCGGCCTCACCAAAGGCAGTGCAACCCTTATTGTGGGGCCCTCTTTGATGCATGTATTCTATATCAATGCCGTCCATCCATTTTTCCATATCATTTTGGGCCATGAGCCTAAAAAAAGAGGCACATCCAAGTTTCAGGTGGACCATGCCATAGGAAACAATGGTAATTGACCATTAACAACTTTATAATGGGCTACGAAAGTTTTGGAAGAAGCTGATATTTGTTTTTCGCTTCATCCAAGTTCATGTGACCTTATAAACAGGTTGGATGGCAAATAAACATTATGGAAACATTACAGTGGGCCATAAGAAGTTTTTAATGGTAGGATGTTCAATCACCACTGTTTCATATAGTATGGTCGACATAAGATTTGGATCTGCTTCATTTTTAAGCATGTAGCATAAAATGATTTGGCAAAACAGACGGATGGCGTGGATATAAAACAACTACATCAAAGTGGGCCCTATGATAAGAGACGAATCGCATTGGGTGAAGTTGGGGCCACACCTAATCTGGTCGCCTCAGAAAACGGGTTCTTCTTTCATCAAAAAATTATAGATAGATGGGTCTTTTGCAAAGAAACATATATAAGGAAAGAAAAGAGAGCGAAAAACGAGGGAGTTATGACCATTTTTTGTGAGTTGTTCGGTGCTGGAAACTAGAGCGAACACTAACGACATCATAGACTTTAGGCACACTTTTGAATAGTCAAATGGTGTCCAAATGAGATGATTCGAAATCCATCTGAAAGTTTATCAATTTATCTTTCCAACGATCACAAGATCACCCCGATCTAACCTATAACGAGAGAGTTATGACTGTTTTCATGGGATCGTGTGCAGCTGGAAACGAGAGCGAACGTGACAACTTTGGGCTCATTTTTAAACGGGCAAATAGTGTCCAAATGAGATGATTCAAAAGCCATTCAAATGCTTGTTGAATTATCTTTCCAACAAGCACAAGATCACCTTGATCTGACCTCTAACTGGGGGAGTTATGACCGTTCTCATGCCAAGCTAGAAGTGAGAGCAAACGTGACTGAACTCCATAATTCACTTTGGGCCTACTTTTGGACAGTCAAATGGTGTCCAAATAAGATGATTCCAAAGACAATTGAAAGTTCATTGAATTACATTCCAAACGAGCACAAGATCACTCCGGTTAGAACTGTAACGAAGGAGTCATGATTGTTTTCGCCCGAACGCTCGATGCTAGAAACGAGAGCGAGCTCGCGCGACTAACGTTGTGATGGAATTTGGGCCCACTTTTGGACTGTCAAATGGTGTCCAAATGAGATGATTCCAAAGCCATTAGAAAGTTCATCGAATTATCTTTCCAACAAGAACAAGATCACCCCGATCAAAGATGTAACGAGGAAGTTATGACCTTTCAAAGTGGAGTCAAAATCCAATATTCTCCCGTGATCATGCGAGCTCACTCTAACATCACGATGGACTTTGCGCCAACTTTTGGATAGTCAAATGGTGTCCAAATGAGATTATTCCACAGCTATTTGAAGGTTCATCGAATTATCCTTTTAACGAGCACTGGATCACCCCAATTGGAGCTGTAACGAGGGAGTTACGATCGTTTTTGCGTGGACGCGCGATGTTGGAAACGAGAGCAAGCTCGCGCAAGAGTACTGGATTTTGACCTAACTTAGAAAGGTCATAACTCCCCCAATACAGCTCCGATCAAGGTGATTTTGTGCTCGTTGGAAAGATAATTTGGTGAACTTTTAAATGGCTTCTGGCCAGAAATTCTCCATTGCTTCAGGATCGCTTGGTCATTCCCTCATTCAACAGGTAGCCTCCTAAAGGCATGGCATGGAGTAAGATTGGGAAAAAACAAAACCATTCTTTGGAGAATGTCTATTCTATCTGTTTGGTGGTCTGTCTAGGAAGAAAGGAACAATAGATGCTTCAGCAATATCTCAAATTCCGTGGAGTCCATAGCTTATAGGGCGAGGCAATTAATTGTTAAGTGAGCAGCCGCTGAAAAAAGTTAAAGGGTTATAATTTGCATTTCAATGGAGTGTAGCTGTATCACCATGCCAGCGGTCCAGCTCCCTCTCATATCTGTAACTCTTTTTGTTCATTGAAGTTTCTGTTATCTTTCAAAAAAAAAAACCTTTTAAATGGCTTTAGAATTATCTCATTTGGACACCATTTAAGTTTTTAACAGTCCAAGAGTGGACCCAAAGTCTATCATAACATTAGAGGGAGCTCGCGCGAACGCACGAGTACTGGATTTTGACCCAACTTTGAAAGGCCACCCTCATTACAGCTCCGACCGAGATGATCATGTGCTCAATGGAAAGATAATTCAATAAAGTTTTAAATGGCTTTGGAATCATCTCATTTAGACACCATTTGATTGTCCAAAAGTGGGCCCTAATTCCATCATGATGTTAGAGAGCTCACACGAATGCGTGAGAATATTGGATTTTGACCCCACTTTGAAAGGTCATAACTCCCTCGTTACATCTCCGATCAGGGTGATCTTATGTTCGTTAAAAAGATAATTTGATAAACTTTCAAATGGCTTTGGAATCATCTCATTTGGACACCATTTGACCGTCCAAAAGTGGGCCCAAAGTCCATCATGATGTTAGAGTAAGCTCGCACAAGTAATGAATTTTAACCTAACTTTGAAAGGTCATAAATCCCTCGTTACAGCTTCGATCAAGGTGATCTTGTACTCATTAGAAAGATAATTCGATGAACTTTTAAATGGATTTGGAAACATCTCATTTGGACACTATTTGACTGTCCAAAAGTGGGCCCAAATTCCATCATGAGACTAGTCGCGCAAGCTCGCTCTCGTTTCTAGCATCGAGCGATCGCGTGGAAGCGATCACAACTCCCTCGTTACAACTCTGATGGGAGTGATCTTGTGCTTGTTGAAAAGGTAATTTGATGTTCCAAATGGCCTTGGAATAATCTCATTTTGACACCATTTGACTGTCCACAAGTGGGCCCAAACTCCAAAGTGAATCATGGTGCTCAATCATGTTCGCTCTCGTTTCAAAAATCATGCGATCGCACGAAAACGGTCACGACTCCCTCATTGGAGATCGGATTGGGGTGATATTGTACTTGTTGGAAAGATAATTCAACGAACTTTTGAATTGCTTTTGAGTCATCTCATTTGGACACCATGTGATCATTCAAAAGTGGGCCCAAAGTTGTCATGTCCGCTCTCATTCCCAATTGTACGCGATCCAATGAAAATGGTCAAAACTCCCTCGTTACAGGTCGAATCAAGATGATCTAATACACGTTAAAAAGATAGCTCAATAAACTTTTAGATGAATTTGGAATCATCTCATTTGGACGCCATTTGACTATTCAAAAGGGAGCCTAAAATTTATAATGCCATCAGGTCATGTTCGCTCTCATTTCTAGCATCAAGCGAACCACAGAAACGGTCATAACTCCCTTTTTTTGTTATCTCTTTTCTTTCATTATATCTATTTCTTGGCAAAAGACCCAATTATGTTGAATTTTTAAAGAAAGTAGAACCCATTTTCTGAGGGGAGTGGATTAGTTGCAACCCCAACTTCACCCAAGACGATGCGCCTCTTATCATGGGGCCCACTTTGATATAGTTGTTATATATTCACACCATCTATCTGTTTTGCCAGATCATTTTAGGCTACGTGCTTAAAAATGAAGCAAATCCAAATCTTATCTGGACCATACATAGGAAATGGTGGTGATTGAACATCCCACCATTAAAAACTTCTTATGGCCCACCATAATGTTTCCCTAATGTTTATTTGACATCCAACCTGTTTATACGGTCGCATGAACCTAGATGAAGGGGAAAAACAAATATCATCTTTATTCAAAACTTTTATAGCCCATTATAAGTTGTTAGCGGTCAATCTCCACTGTTTCCTACGGCATGGTCCACCTGAGACTTGGATCTGCTTCTTTTTTGGGCTCATGCCCTAAAATGATATGAAAAAATGGATATAAAATACAAGCATCAAAGTGGGCCCCTTGGTAAGGGTCGAACCGTCTTAGGCGAGGTCGGGGCCACACCTAATCCATTACCTTTTCTAAGATGCATAAGAAATTGAAAAAAGTCAATATAAAAATAAATAAAGGTGCATAGGTTAGAAAAGTTTGTCAGAAACTAATGACAAGAGAAGATACTATTGCACAGACATTTGAAAAAGGTGCTGAAGGGCAATTTCATCTAGGAAAAATGGAGTCAATGCATCGACATATAAAAAAGTAATGTTTTAAAAAGCGTTATTATTTAAGCACTCCCACGAAACCTGGGATGTATATTAGCAAAAAGCCCTTTAAAATATAACAAAAGGGGGGAACCTCTTTTCCTACCAATTGACTTTTTGAAAATAATAATAATAATAAAGATCTTATCACTTTTCAAGGAAAGCAACTCGATTTCCTTCTCTTTTTAGGTTTGTCAAGGATTTGTCAAATAGAGAAAATGTCACATCAAAGGAATTCATTTTGCTTTCCTAAGTTTTCTAATGTTTACATCCAATCCAAAAACGCCCTCAAGGACTGTTTCGATTAGTGGAAAACAGGATTCAACTGTGTAAAGGAAATCTCACTCTTTCAACCATTTGCGAAAGCAAAATTAGTTGTGGAAATTGGTTTTCCTTTCCCTGGTTTTCCTTTCCATGTTTTTTAGAGACAGATTTCACTCTTTGACCATTGAACTTTCCACATTTCCATTGAAATCATGTATATGCTAAACAAACAGGGTATTCAGGATTCTTTTCCATAGATTTCTATTTCACCTTTTGGATTCCACCAATCTAAACAGGCCCAAAGAGAAAAAGGGAAGGGAAAGGGAAAAAAAAAAAACAACTTTGTGCGTCTTACTGATAAACTTCCCTCTTTTCAAAAAAATTTAATCATATACTTGTATATAGGTGTGATCCTGTTTATCAACTATGAGATAATAAAAATAAATAATAAATAACTGTTTGGTTGTCAAATGTTTGGCTGAGACAACTTCTGTAGTTCTCCAACCTCATCCACAGCCTTCAACCAGTACGCTGAAAGTTGGGGACACATCCAACAAGAGGTGCCAAAAATTGGAAGGTGACAATTTTTCAATCAGGGAGACAAATGGCACTACATTAGGTCCCAACAGATGAATGTTCTGTGTCACCAATCTGTGGGGCCTGGGTGTACACCCTCTGAAGAGGGTGGATCGAGGATGGTCATATCCTCACCTCAAGGATCATGTAATTGCTCATAAGTCATAAGAGAACCCTCTGATGAGTTGCAAGAAACAAACCTGAGGCGATAGCTGAGGAAGCTCATTTGGTTGTGTATGCATCCATCCCAATGGCTCTAGATCATTCAAAAAGTCATGCTCAGGAAGAGCAGATGGGAGATGGACTTGCTGATGAGTCCCCCACTGAGGTGCCATGGCTATACAGCGGATTTCCTTCACTTGAGGGTTATCTGGGGGGCTTATTCCATACAAATATCCTGCAATTTGAGTCCGAAGATCTGCTATGCAAATAAACTTCTTCAAAATGTTCTTGGGCATGATGTATGTGTAGCCTGTCTCCTGTAATCAGGAATTACTCACATAAGCTCAGTTTCCAGAACCTTGAAAGTTAAAAGGTGCATACAATGGAAAATAGCCATAATTATTTACCTTAATGTCCTCAGTGTTCACATAAATATGATTGACTCTAAGATATAGATTCGTCGCTGAGATTGCTCTCACACGCCAATCAGTTTTAGAACCAAATGCTGCTTGCTCATAGGGGCTTGTTGTGGTGACAATGAGTTCATCGCCGTGCACATTTGTTGTCCTTGTTGTGACTGCTGTGAGTTGGCTTGCTTCTTTTGCCTGCACACGAAGATTTGCTAAAGATTATTAGCCAAGTGAAACTGGCAAAGAAGCTTCTCAGCTTGATAGACTTTTAATAAACACATCACCTGCTTCTCAATCTCCGCAATCTGTTGCCTCTGTTGTGAAGGTGGAGTTATCTCAGCCCCCAGTATTATATCACGAATTTCAGACTGTGTCAGTGCTGAGGTGTTTACGTTATTCTTCTTGGCATAATCTGAGAGTATAAGATCTCTCAGAGCAACCTCAACCTGCATTGAAGGAGATATTAGCAACTCTCATAACAATGACATTTGCAAAATAACTAGTCAAAAGTAAAAGTACCTTCATCCATTGATCATCAGTGAGAGAAGGCCAGATGTGATGTGGTTCAGTGATGATACTCTTGTCAGGTTTCAATAACATTTTTGCCTTCTCATTGTTGACATGGAGTGCACGTAAGATCAATATGAGACGAGAGAATGCAGTGTATGATGAAATACTCTTCAACCAATCATCATAAATGTTGAAAAGAACCATCTGTGGCTCTGTAGCCTTCAGAATCAAATCACCAAACTTCTCGATTTTCAAGCATGCCTGGAATGGCAGCTGCAGCTCACTCCCCTTGATAACAATGTTTGGAAAATCAAGTAAATGGACTTCTAAAGGATCCAGCATTCCCTTGCGTGTCACAATGATTTGCTTTGGTTGCTCTTCAACGGGCAGTGACCGCACCAGAGCAGCTACTTCTTCAGCTGTTTTCCACTTAGCAAGCTGACCAAGACGCTTTTGCCCAGCCCAAACACTCGTGTGGATGACCTACAAGAATTCAGGATAATGCACTTGAGCAAAAGATGATGGTGAAGCCCTGAATGCATTTGAGCAGAAGATGGCGAAGTCCGAAAGCTAAGATTGCCTAAATATTGACAGCAATGACATCGAACGAACCTTCAGAAACAGTTGTCCAGTTCTTGGATTGAAAATGAAGATGGCACCATTTATGGGTTTGGTAGTAAGATTTCCTTCAAATGTCTTGTGGATTGTAACACGATATACATTTGTGTCATCGACAAACCATATGATCTGATTGCTGAAAATCTCACCATAGTTCTGAGATGACAGATATGGTTCTGTAGGTTCAGATGAATACAGTTGCAAACCCTTTCTTATTCGCTCTCTCAGGACGTACAAAGCCGGATTTGACTGCACATGCACATGAGACCATTAGTTGATTCACTTCAGAATATTTTTGTTGCTAAAATTGAGCCCTTGGAAATGAATAAAACACCTACCATTAAACATAGCATACCTTCATGATCTTATTCATTGCTTGAGCCAGTAAGGGTTTTGACCCAGGAAACCAATTTCCAAAGGCAGAATGCAAGTTATATGCCAGATCGATGCCAATCATCACCCCTATAGAAGAAGCAAGATTCTTATTCAAGCCTAAAAAAAAGGCAAATATTCCAATACGTATCTAAGTCAAACAAAACAAGACATACCAGTTGGAGATGGATAGATGGACATGTTGTCTGTAGTGTAATCCATAAATTTGGCCCGGGTATATCGTTCAATATCATGAGAATCATAGTCTCCCCAGCGGAGCTGCACATCAATCCAGTATTTATTGCTTGCTTTCTGATCGAATACATCCTTTGACTCGGCCACTAAACTGGGTTTGGACATGGGCCATCTATGTGCAGCAAAAAGAAGAATGTCAGCGCAAGAGCTGTTCATCTTGTAACTCTTCCTTGGATGTATTGTTTCTTTCTGCACAGTTTCAATTTCCAAGGCATCCAACTCCTGATCCAAAACCTGGCAGAGGTCCATGACAACGCTCTCATGGACTTTTTGCCAAAGATGAGCACGGAATATCTGAATCAAAGATATCTTCAAGGTAGGAATTTTCCCATGCATGAATATCCCTGTCAAATCTAATTGAACTTGGAAGCCTACGTAAACATTGGCACGGTTTATTGTAGGAGACCACCAAAGCGTAAATCTACGATTAGGGATTTGATTTAGTCCAGATCGTTGTGCATTTGTCAGCTTCTTATACTTCATAGACTCCTCAAAACCAGACGCCTTCTCCCAGAAAAGACCTTCCCAAGTTGGAAAGCTGATATAAAAGGCAGGAGTTAGTGATAATGTCTGATAAGATTCCTTCAATTATTTAGAAAACTGTAAGCCAACCTGAGGTATTCAAAACTGAAGCCAGTTCATGATTCAAGATTGTGCAATTGAAGATTTTTTATTAAAAAAATAATAATAAATAAATACATAAATTGTACAGACCGTTCAATCAATTAAAGATTTTGATTTGGATCAAAAAGCATTTAGTATAGACCTTTGAAAAAAATAAAAAAGCATTTAGTATGTTATACTTCGAATTGCATCTAATGAATCATACACATGACCTTGCTCACGATTGCACATCCTCAGCAAAGCAAAGCTCACTGCACCCATAAAGCTCAACTTCTCCACAAATGGCTTCTGCTAACTCAATCTACCTCTAGCATACTTGGACGGACTATGATGCTTACATCAAGCTGAAGGTTCTGAGACAGCAGATTATGAACATGAAGTGGATAGTGCCGTCCAAGTAGTCTACAAGTAGGTGGCCAAGTTGTGAAGATGCCCCTTCTAGAGGGGACATGCCAGGTTTGTTTCCAGCTCTCAGCTGTTAATGACAAAAGGAGAAAGGGAATGTGGAAGGGATTCTGGTGCAGGTAAATACACACTGCCAGTGGGATAGCTTAGGGAAGTCTATTTCAAAATGTACACGATTATGAAAGCCTGGGGTGTTAGAGACAGCATGACACAATACACTTAGTACAAAGCAAGAGCAGCACCATAGAAGGTTCAGCAACAAGATCCAGCTATACTGGTTTCATTCCTGCCAGAATCGTTATCCAACCCACCAAAAAACAATGCTTTTCAAGTAAGTAACTTACTAGGTTCCTTTAAATAATGTATGTTCAAGAATTCCCTCAACTCCTCCAAGTGCCTGGATGACATCAGTCCGGTAATTATTCAAGTTCCATAGCTTGCCATCATGACGTTGGTGAGTCCACCAAAAAGGGTTCTGTTTGAGGACTTGATATTGCTTGAAGTCAGTCCGCACTCTCCAACCTTTGTCGTAAGCCAAAGTGTGCCTGTCTTTCTGAAAGAGGGTATTGATCCGAGGTATCCCCCTATCCCACGAATCCTGCAAAGTGCAATATAACCAAGGAAATTGTCGTTATTGGAATTAGATAAATCATAAAGCAACAAAAGTAACTCATACTTTCATGTGGAACCCCATTTTTTGGTTTGTACGCATGCAACCAATAGTTCAATTGCCCAGATCATTTGATCTGATGGCCTCCAGTGGATAGACCTCCAAAATGACCCCTCAACACAAAAATTGTGACCCTATTGTGGGCTGAAAGTAAACAGTCAAGAAAAGAAATACAGCAATGGTCCATATTCAGCTCAGATGAAGACCAGAAAATGAGAGTATAGGATCTTCAATCAGGTTATTATCTTAACTGTGATTCGTCAATAAAATCTGGTTATTTTTAGTACATGGGCGATTGATTTTGGAGGGCGATCACATGAGTAGTCTAGGTAATGAAACCCTGGGCCCTGCTTGTACAAAAAGTAAATTGAGGATATATGCATATCGTGAGGGCAAGTGCTTCACATAATTACTCACTAAACCAAGCATAAACATGAGAAGAAACGGGGTTGATACTAGATGCAGATTTAGATGCAAGTGCAACAGCTGCAGATTTTCTATCAATAATGAAGAAACTCCTCTAGCTGAGAAAATGAAATTATGATGATGACAAGTAGAGAAACTCACCTCAAGATCCTCAAGAGTCAAGCGCCTGTTTTGTGATTGTGCTTCCTGCCTCTTCAACGCATATTCGGCCCAAACGCGTTGTGAATCTATGAATTCACTTTCCCAAGGCTGAAGGAAAACAGGACCAGATGGTTACAGTACAGAAGCTATACCCAGATGACAAAATAACAGGCATGGTATTCTGTAACAGTAATTGTGGTTATAACAGCCACCACCGTTACCATAACGACCATTACAGTCTTTTTTTGAACCAAAAAAAAAAAAACCTTGTATCAGCCCCATAACGGACCGTTACGGCTGTTACGGGAGCCGTAACAGCCATTACAGGTCACTTTATCTGTAACGGCCATTACGAAACACCTTGATGACAAACACCCAATAGTTAAGTGGATCAGTTTTAACCTGTATGTAGCGATAAAGATTTGGAATAAGCTGGTCCTCCTCATGACTCATACCACTCCGAAAATGCGTTACTCCAACATCTGTCTGTTGGCTGTAACGGAGGTCGCTCTGTGGAATCAATATGTGACCCATTGATAACATGCCAAGACCTCCAATTTCCTTCGGCGTGTAAAAAATGACAGGAGGGAACCTGGGGAGAGAAACACAAATCATATAATACATAAAAGACTGAATGCCTGATAAGAAACTACAAAAAGACTGAACGACATCAATTGAAATATACTCAATACATCTATCTGTGTGTGCCTTTGTACTGGTTAGCAACCAAACTTACCTACTAGGCATCTTGGAATTTAAACCAATCTTAATACGAGTTTGAATTTTATTTTCACATTTAACAAGCAGATCCAACAGCTCCTGAGTATGAACAGTTGCTTCACGAAAATATGTCATGAGACCTGTAGAAATGAATATTTTTCAGCGAGTTGTGCCATTGGTATAAACAATCTCATCAAAATATAAAACCTTTCAAATAGAGAAACAAACTAATAAAAGTAACTACCTATAAGAGCAGTATTCCATTTGTTGACAATCTTAGTAAATGTTGTGGATCCTGATGACATAAGAATCTGCCTCACACGATTCTCAAACACCTTCATGTGCTCATCATCAACACGTAAAAAGGCAATTGCTGTTCGCTCTTTCGTCTGCTCATTTTGCAAATTCCAAACTCCATCCTTTGTGTTGCTAAATGCCTCCTGAGTCATTCTTATCTTTGGCAATATCCTCACTTCAAACCCGCACCTGGATGCCAATGTCATATTTTGTTACCACAAAGAAGAAGACGTCAAACAAAGATGAGTGTGGAGTCCAAACAGCAAAATGTTATTCAAGTCCAGCCACCGAATAGGAGACAGGCAAATTCTGGCAGCCAGAACAGCTCAAACAGAACTGGTTTAGATTAGTCCCACAAAAAAAAAAAAAAAAAATCAAAAGACTCGAGAAAGAACAAGAACAAGAACAAGAACAAGAACAAATAACAATAACAATAACAATAATAATAATAATAATAAGATGATGATGATGAGAAATGCTCCGTGCTTTTGGAGAACTATAAGTTATATAGTGCTCCTAGTTGCATCTGTTCGCTTGGCCAATCCAATCAAGTGATCAGAGCTGTCCATTAAGCTCAAAACACATTGTATGGCTTACAATGCAAAAAATCACACCACAGATTATCCAAAATATCTTGATTTGTCCTTATTTTATATAGCCGTCCTTTCTCCAAGATATGGATGGGATAGTTACAACTGCCTAACAAAAGTGATTCTTTAGATTCATAAGCGATCCATGATGATCACTAACAAATAGATGGATCAAATTGTTGCAGGCCTATTTGTATGTAAATGATCTTGGCCATCCATATTTCAAGTCATTGATCAAGTGGCTAATATTTTTCAGATTACTGTGATGTTTCCATGGTGGACCAAGAATTGTCAGTTGGACCTAATCAACAGTATAGATCAATCGATTGGACTACCTCCCAAGGCAAGCACTGGTGCATTGCTCAATAATAATGATAATAGAAATAATAATAGGAAAAAAAAAACTGGAATAAATGTAGAAAGATAATATTAGAAGCCTTTTCTGAAGCCTTTTATTCACAGAGAAGTGTGTGTGGCTCCTCTCTGTCTCTGTCATGAGGACCACAATATAGATAATCCACAGCATGAAAGTGCTCCCAGCAGACTGGACAGATGGAAAAACAGATTGGTGTACAAGCAAAGGGCAAGACTCTCCAGTCAGATGGTACCATCCAATTGGAGCAGGAGGGCCACAAAGATTAACCATAGCCGAGAATGCACCAAATGGACAATCCTGTCAAATCAGTTCTCTGTATGAAAGGATAACATCATCCAATTGGAGCTACTTTTGAGCTACTACCAATGGAGAGGGCCCAGCTAGATGGGAGGTCATGCTGACAGCATGTTGGTGGCCCCACTCACGCATTCCAACTTTCCAAGTCATGCAATAAAAAAACCAAAACTGTGTTGGGTGGATAGCCAAACTATTCACAGAGTAACTAGAATGGTCCAGTATTTTAACCAAACGTCCAAAAGATGTTTGGCAGCTAACCTAGCAATCAAACCAGGTGGTTTCAACTGAACCAAATGGACCCACCAATCCACTGCAGTTTTCATAATGCTGTTCTGCATGTGTTACCAGTTGCATGGGACAAAAACATATCAAAGCTAATGCATGTTCACAAAACATTGGGAAACCAAGGGCCTGTTTGGATTCATTAATTGAGAAGAAGAAAATTGATTTCCTCAGAAATAACTACTCCAGGAAAATTGGTGGAAGTGAAAATTTATTTAGGTGTTTGTTTCTCACAGATTTTTCTACAGAAATTGTTTCACTTTGCCACTTTTGTCGTTTGGCAGCCGACCTCATCTCCATAGAATATTACGACCAGCTATACATTTTTTTTCTTGAAAAGTAACTTGATATACATACTAATAACATCCACAACAAATGGCACATCTCTTACTGTCACACATGCATGGAGTAGGTTAGTATAGACTAACAGTGAACCCCACATAGTTCATCATCATCATTGAAGCCGTATCCCAACTACCAGGGTCAGGTACGTGGTTAGTATAGACTAAGGTGAGCTCCACATAGTTCATCATCATCATCTAAGCCTTCTCCCACTAATTGGGGTCAGCTACCTGTTCCACCATTCCAGTCTATCAAGGGCCGTAACTGTAGAGCCCACATGGTTAAGATCATCTAACAATGGGCTCCACATGGAAATGCACATAATTGGGATCAACTAACGATGGGCCTAGCATAGTTAAGATCATCTAATGTTGGGCACAACATGGAAATACACGGTGATGATCAATTAATGATGGGGGGCCCACAAGGTTGAGATCATCTAACAATGGGCCAACATGGAAATTCACATGGGTATGATCGACTAAAAATAGGCACCGCATAATTATGATCATCTAATGAGGGCCCAATGTGGAAATAAACATGTTTATGATTGATCAACTAATGATGGGCCACATATGGTTAGGATCACCAACGAGCTCCATGCAGATATACAAGTGCTTAAGATTGACTAATGATAAGCCCTACTTGATTAAGATCATCTCACGTGTTGAGTGTCAAATATTGCATATTTTTCCCTGTTTATATCTTAGTTTTATGAACATGATAATGTTTAATGTTATATTTTATATATGTTTGTGTTGCAAGGTGAATCTGAGAGCTTGGATTGAAAAGAATGCTAAAAGCATGGATTTAGTGCTCAAGAATCACCAAGGCAAAGGATGAATCTTAGGAGACCAAGAATAAAGAATTCACTTGCCAAAGATCCAAAGAAACCAAGTACCAAAGATGAAGAAAGCACTCAAAAGATTTCAAGAACCGCAGCAAAAAACAGACAGGTTCGGTCCAACCGAACCCAAGTTCGATCCGATGGAAGTCGCACAAAACAGTCCAGCAGCCAATGATGAAATTTAGAGCTAATTCGGTCCAACCGTCAAGTAATTCAGTCCGACCAAGACCCAATTCGGTGCGACCGAAGTTGCACAAAAAGCTCCAACGAGGAACGATGAATTTTGGAGATAATTCGGTAGGACCGACAACATAAGTTCAGTTCGACCGAAATCGAGCAATTGCTGAAACAGAATCCTGTCTCGACTCGACTTCGACTTCGACTTCGATCCGATGCGTAACACGGAGTCAACACGAAGTGTGTAACTTGAAGCAGTTTGCGGAAATTCTAAGGCAATGCGCAAGATGGAGGATTCACAACTATAAATAGGAGTCTCTAAGACGTTTCTAGGTATCTTCTAGGGTTTAAGGAGTAGAGCAAAAGGGTGGAGAGCCGCCGCCAAGAGTTTTTCTTCTACTTTCTTAGTTATTTTTATGCTTTCTTTAAGAGATTTTGGTTCAATCATGTCTATGATTAACTATACCTCTTAACTAGGGCTAAGAGGTGAAGCTTGTAGCGTGATCAGGATGTTTACTTTGCCTTGATTCATGTTTATATTGAACTTCATTGATTTCTAGTTTGATTTTAAGGAATATTTTCAGTTTATAATGGTTTATTATGACTGAAATTACAGTAGAGCCTGCGATAGCTTTGAATATCTTCTTTTCCATTTGAGATTGTGGGATTGGTAGATCCTGTTGTTCACCATCGTCCCATGGGCATGGTAGGGTGATGGAATCTCTTCCAATCGTCATAATTCTCCTCCATTGAGGCTGGATCAATGAGAAGTTCAGAGAATTGATCATCTCTTCTTCCAACTAAATAAGATAGGGCTCTGATTCCAATTGTACTTCTTGAATAAAGTAAGGTAGCATCTTAATAGCTACAAGTGGATCCTTAGCACCCTAGTTCTCACCTTTCAATTAATAAGTTTCAATTACCTCATTCAAAATTACTCTCTATTATTTCAGATTTAGATTTAGATCTTCTTCTAGTTCTGATTCTAGTCAAATTCAAAAACATACAAGATTAGTCCCTGTGGATTCGACCTCGGTCTCATCGAGATTATTGCTACATTGCGACCCTACACTTGGGGTTGTGAACAAGTTTTTGGCGCCATTGCCGGAGACTACGGCTACGCTTTTCTTAAATTAATTGGTTTTAGAATTAGGTTAAGATTAGGATTAACTTTTTGTTTTTAGGTTAAAAATTTTCTGAATTATTTCTAGAAACTAACATCGTTTTCTATTTTATAGTATCCTAACCTAAACTCTTATCTGGTAACTTCGTTCCAAATCTTTCTCTTTCCTTTTCTAGATTTCTTATTAGCTTTAGTTTTCTCTCTCTTAGGTTTAGTTTTTAGTTGCTTGTGGGCTGAGAGTGTTTCATGCCCAGGTGGGTCCGTGATAATACTCTACGTCTTTCGAGTAAAGGAGGATTAGTCGAAAGGTTGCTTATCCATCACAGGATTAGACACCATTTGGGGTCCTCATAGTCAATAGAAGTGATGGCAGCAAATCAACCTCAACCTTTGGTTGAGGAAGCCCAGGATGAGAATGAGGTGCATCAGGCACCCCCGCCTCGTACTCTACAAGATTATTTACAACCGGTGGGGGTGAGCGCACCTTCCTGCATGATTTTTTCCAGAGAATGCAGGACATATGATATCAAGCCAGGAGTGATCCAACTCCTTCCAAAGTTCCATGGACTTGAATCTAAAAGTCCATATCTACACTTGAAAGAGTTTGACGAGATAATAGCCACTTTATATTTTCCTACTGTGTCCGAGGACACAATCAAGCTGAAACTCTTTCCTTTCTCCTTAAAAGAAAAGGCTAAGACGTGGTTGCACTCACTACATCCACGATCCATTGGCAAATGAAATGACATGACAAGGGAGTTCATAACGAAATTCTTCTCATACCATAAGACGAACACCACAAGGAAGTCGATCATGCACTTCACCCAAAAGGAAGATGAGACATTCTTCCAATGTTGGGAGCGGTTCAAGGATCTTGTCAGTTCATGCCCACAACACGATTTTGAAACGTGGCGCATAACAAATTTATTTTATGATGGACTGACAACTTCCATGCGCTAACTGATCGAGATGATGTGTAATGGCGAATTCATGAACAAAGATGTCAATGACGTGCGGAATTATTTTGACAAACTCGTAGAAAATGCACAATGGGACATCTCCCCAAAACTTCACACCACTCCTAAGCCTACTCAATCAAAGGAGGGGTGGAATGTATGTTTTGAAAGAGGAAGACGATATAAATGCTAAAGTGGCCAATATCACAAGGAAACTCGAGGCCATGGAACTTAAGAAGGATGTCCAAGGAAGTTGTCTGCAGTATTTGTGCTTGCAACGCTCACACAACTGAAAATTGTCCAACAATACCTGCTTTTCAAGAAGTATTGAATGAGCAGTCAAATGCCTTGAACAACTACCAAAGGCCTTTCAAAGGAACCACATCAAATACATACAACTCCGGCTGGAGAAACCATCCCAATTTCAGTTGGAGGAATGGACAAACTGTTACTCCTCAAGGAATCCTTAACCAATTTTTGGATCAAAGGAAACCTCAAGAGGATCCGGTCCTAAAACATATTCAAGACCAAGAGCTACTCAACCAGAATACGGCACAATCATTCCAGGATATTAAATCAGCAATAGGAATGCTTCCATCGTCCGTTCAAAGAATAGAGTCACACTTAGCAATTGGGAAGAAAGGGATGCTTCCAGCTCAAGCTCTCCCCAATCCAAAACCGTAATATAAAATTAGTGACCGAAGCTCTTCAAATCAGATGGAGCGAGCTAAGTCTATCAACACTCTTAGAAGTGGAAAGACAATTGACAAGACTATTCCGGTAATGGCTAAAAAGCCTAAGGACTCGGAAGTAGATGAGAATGATAGACCTAGCACTGCGCCACATGGGTTAGAACCGGAACCTCAGAGAAAGCCGATTGCGTCATTTCCTCAACGGTTGATTGCACCAAAACCTCTATCTAATTCACAGGATATTCTAGAGGCGTTAAAACAAGTGAAGGTAAACATTCCTCTACTGGATGTTGTTAAACAAATTCTTTCATATGCCAAATTTCTGAAAGATTTATGCACGACCAAAAGACGACAAAACATTTAAAAGAAAATCTTTTTAACAGAAAAAGTGAGTGTCATCCACAAGCAAGATGTGCCACAAAAACACAAAGATCCCAGTAGCCCAACCATCACTTGTGTAATTGGGAACTGCCAGATTGAGCACGCATTTCTTGACTTAGGGGCGAGTGTTAATCTGATTCCTTACTCGGTTTACAAACAACGGGGTCTAGGTGAATTAAAAACCACCAGGACCACATTACAACTTGCTAATCGATCAGTTTGTGTACCGAGAGGGATAATTGAGGATGTGTTGGTCCAGATTGACAAATTCTACTATCAAATGGATTTTATCGTCTTGGATACTCAACCCATCATGGACATGAGCACTCAAATTCTCATCATTCTTGGTCACTTATTCCTTGCTACATCAAATGCAATCATTAACTGTAGAAATAGATTTATGAATTTGTCTTTCGAAAATATAACATTGAATCTCAATATCTTTTTCAATATGAGCAAACAGGCAGAGGATGAGGACGATAACCACGACATTAATCTGATCAATTCTTTCGTAAAAGATAAAGCACTCTTAACTCTATACTCTGACCCTCTAGAGACGTGCTTGGCCCACTCTCCTGATTTGGATGATGACACGATTAGGGAAATGGATGTCATGCTTGATGCTACGCCGGTACTTGAAGTAAACCAGTGGAGGCCACAATTTGAAAAATTGCCCCAAACCGATGTAGTGCCTGCACCGTCTAACCTCAAAGCACCAAAGCTTGACCTAAAACCCTTGCCCGCTGATCTCAAATATGTATACTTAGGTCAAGATGAGACATACCCGGTGGTGATTTCTTCCCACCTTGAGAAAGAACATGAGAGTATGCTTATCTTTACTCTCATTGAGCAAAAGGAGCCCTTGGATGGTCGATCGCGGATCTCAAAGGAATTGATTCTGTGATTTATACTCACCACATTCATCTTGAGGATAATGCGAAGACCTCTTAACAACCACAATGTCGATTAAATCCAAATATGAAGGAAGTGGTTAAAGGAGAGGTTCTTAAATTATTGGATGCGGGTATCATCTACCCCATATCCGACAGTCAATGGGTGAGTCCAACTCAGGTGGTTCCTAATAAGTCCGGAATCACCATCGTAGCCAATGCCGAAAATGAACTCGTGCCAACTAGAGTCACTACTGGTCGGAGAATGTGCATTGACTACAGGAAATTGAACACCATCACGAGGAAGGACCACTTCCCTTTGCACTTCATTGATCAAACCTTGAAAAGGCTATCTAGTCACTCTTATTATTACTTCCTTGATGGGTATTTGGGCTACAATCAGATAGAGATAGCCCTTGAAGATCAGGAAGAGACAACGTTCACATGTCCCTATGGTACCTTTGCTTACCGAAGGACGTCATTCGGACTATGTGTGTAATGCCCCAGCCACTTTTTAGCGATGCATGTTAAGTATTTTCTCTGACATGGTGGGGCAATATTTAGAGATCTTCATGGACGACTTCTCTGTCTTTAGTCCATCCTTCAGGGAGTGTTTGGAAAATCTGAAAAATGTGTTAAAGCGATGTGAGGAAAAGAATTTGATACTAAATTGAGAGAAGTGTCATTTCATGGTTCCTAAGGGAATAGTTCTTGGACATAATCTCGTCCAAGAGAATTGAGGTAGACAAGGCTAAAATTGACCTTATCTCCAACCTACATCCTCCCAAGAGCATACGAGATGTGCGATCCTTCTTAGGACACGCCGGATTTTACGGACGATTCATAAAGGACTTTAGTCACCTCTCTCATCCTTTATGCAATCTACTTCAAAAGGATACACCATTCGAGTGGAGTGAAGAATGTCAGAGAGCTTTTTCCAAGCTCAAGGGCATGTTGACTACCGCTCCTCTCATGCAGCCACCCGAGTGGAGCATTCCTTTTGAGATCATGTTCGACGCATCTGACTATACTATTGGGGCGGCGTTAGGTCAGAGAAAAGAGAAAAAGCCCTATGTTATTCACTATGCAAGTAGAACTCTAAATCCTGCCCAAGTGAATTACTTTACTACGGAGAAGAAACTCTTGGTCGTAGTATTCGCCTTGGACAAATTTAAGTCCTATTTGATTGGATCCAAGATCATCATCTACACTGATCATGCGACACTAATGTACCTTCTTTCTAAGAATAATGTTAAGCCCCGCTTGATAAGATGGATCCTCCTACACCAGGAATTTGATTTGAAAATACGAGACAAAAAGGGAGTAGAGAACGTAGTGGTTGATCATTTTTCAAGACTTGATCTCCCTGTTTCCCTTGAGACGACACCTATAAACGACATGTTTCATGACAAACAATTGTTTAAACTCTCCCAACTACCTTAGTATGCTGACATTGCAAATTATCTTGCTACAGGTTTCACACTGACACATTGGACTGCGCAAGATAAGAAAAAGTTCTTCGCCAAGGTACGTAAGTTCTTCTAAGACGATACATACTTGTTTAAGTATTGCCCAAACCTAATTCTAAGGAGATGTGTGCCAAACAATGAACACCAAAGTGTCATCTCCTTTTATCACTCTCGGGCCTGTGGCGGTTACTTTTCTGCTAAAAAGACCACAGCCAAAATTTTGTAGTGGTTTTTACTGGCCCACTATGTTCAGCGATACTCATAAGGTTTGCAATGCTTGTGAGCGTTGTCAGAAATTGGGAGCATCGTCCTGTCGAAATATGATGCCTCTAAACCCCATTCTGACCATTGAAGCATTTGATTGTTGAGGCATTGATTTCATGGGGCCATTCCCCCAATCCTTTGGGAAATTATACATTCTGCTAGCAGTTGACTATATCACTAAATGGGTCAAAGCGATCCCGTGCCGAAACAATGAACATCATACGGTCATTCGATTATTAAAAGAAAACATCATTTCCCGGTTCGGAACGCCTCGGGCCACCATTAGTGATGGAAGTTCACACTTCTGTAATAGGCCATTTGAGAACTTAATGAAGAAATATGGCATCTCTCATAAGGTAAGCACTACATACCACCCGCAGACAAGTGGGCAAGTTGAGATTTCCAACAGGGAAATTAAACACGTTCTGAAGAAAACGGTTAACCCTGACCGTAATGATTGGTCAAATCCGCTTGACCGACGATTTATAGGCTTACCGTACGGCCTTTAAGACCCTCATTAGAATGTCTCCCTTTAGACTCGTCTATAGGAAAGCTTGCCACTTACCTGTGGAATTGGAACATAGAGCCTAATGGGTTATCAAAAATATGAACTTTGACCTGGGCAACGTTGGCTTGCTACACAAACTTCAGTTGAATGAACTTAAAGAAATCCGGAATGACGCATACGAGAATTCAAGAATTTACAAGGATAAGATGATGGTGTTCCATGACCGGAACATCCTTCAGAAATCATTCATAACTAGTCAAAAGTTCCTTTTGTACAATTATCGATTACATCTATTTCCGGGTAAGCTTCGATCTCGTTGGACCGGCCCTTTCACTGTCACTAATGTATATCCTCTTAGGGCTGTCGAGATTCAGAATCCAATGAATGGCAATGTTTTCAAAGTGAATGGACATCGTTTGAAGCCATTTGTTGAGAAGTTTAATTCGGAGGATATGTCCATGCCTCTGATTGACCCTGTGTACCAGGATTGACCTCCTAGTCCGATGAAGGTGCAGTTAGATTTACTGCTTTCATAGGACTAGGATAGTTTGCTTTCAATTGTTTAGTCTTTGTGTTAACCCATCTTCACATTGAAATCCTTGGCAAAGCCTCAAAATTCCTTCTTCATGTACTACATTTCCATCACTTCTCCTTTATTGTTGTTACCTCATTTGCATAGCATGCTTATATCTTTTACATTGAGGACAATATAGATTTTAGGTTGGGGGTGTGGATTAGGTAAACTAATCAGTATTTGCTTAGTTTTGAAAAAAAAAAATTTGTGGAAATTTTGAAGTTTTCGAGTTAAAACCTGTTCGGAAAATGATAATTTGCGTATTTAAGAATGCTTTGAGTATGATGATAAGATGGAAATTAAATTTTGAATTGTTGGAATTTTGATCAACTAAGTAATATATCACTTAAAGTTCTTACACTCAATTGATTAAGAGGAAGTTTGAATATTATGTTAATCTAAATCACAAGACACGTTCAATTTGCTTTCTTGGGATATGCCAAAATTTCTGATTGATAGCATATGAATCATTGATAGATGTTGAGAATTGAGTCTGGAGAATTCTATCCACCTTAAAAAAAAATGAAAAATGAAAAATCTGAAAATGAATGAAAATGAAAATACTGAATGAAAAATCTGAAAAAGAATGAAAATGAAAATACTGGATGAATACAAGTGACCGTCGATATAATATCAAAAACTGGAAAAAGAAGGAAAAAGGGATAAGTTCGGAATCAGTACTTGAGTTTTGAATTAATCTGGATATAGTAAACATGGCTAACACGATGAAATAATAGTATTCTTATGGGAAGTAAATTGATTTGCATTGAGCACATTGAAAGACTTGATATATGAACTTATGCTCTGATGTAATTGATAAAGAACCTATTTGATTGATTGCTTAAGTGATTCAGCTCTAGTAGGTTTTCAAGATCACACTTTCTCGTCGTAAATATACTCATTCATACTTGATTGTACAAAAGATTGTTTTCTGAAAAATGCTTGAACATTGAAAATTGAATATTATTTCACGGATGTTTTGCTCGAGACTAGCAAAATGTTGTTTGGGGAGTGTGTTGAGTGTCAAATATTGAATACTTTCCCCTGTTTATATCTTGGTTTTATGAACATGATAATGTTTAATGTCATATTTTATACATGTTTGTGCTGCAAGGTGAATATGAGAACTTGGATTGAAAAGAATGCTAAAAGCATGGATTTAGTGCTCAAGAATCACCAAGGCGAGGGATGGATTTTAGGAGACCAAGAATAAAGAATTCACTTGCCAAAGATCCAAAGAAACAAAGTACCAAAGATGAAGAAATGACTCGAAAGATTTCAAGAAAAGCGGCAGAAAACAGACAGGTTTGGTCCGACCGAACCCAAGTTCGGTCCGACCGAAATAGCACAAAACAATCCAGCAGCCAACGATGAAATTCAGAGCTAATTCGGTCCGACCGATAGGTAATTTGGTCCGACCGAAGGGAGGATTCAGTGCGACTGAAAGTGCACAAAAAGCTCCATCGAGAAACGATGAATTTTAGAGATAATTCAGTCCGACTGATAAACAATTCGGTCAGACCGACAACTTAAGTTCGGTCCAACCGAACCCAGCTCAGTCCAACCGAAATCGGGCAACTGCTGAAACAGAATCCTATCTCGACTCGACTTCGACTTTGGTCCGACCAAAGGTGACTTTGGTCTGACCGATTCGTAACGCGGAGTGCGTAACTTGAGGCGGTTTGCAGAAATTCCAAGGCAGTGCGCAAGATGGGGGGTTTACAACTATAAATAGGAGTGCATAGGACGTTTCTAAATATCTTCTAGGGTTTAAGGAGTGGAGCAAAAGGGTAAAGAGTTGCCGCCAAGAGTTTTTTCTTCTTCTTCCTTAGTTGTTTTTATGCTTTCTTTAAGAGATTTTGGTTCAATCATGCTTATGATTAACTAAACCTCTTAGCTAGGGCTAAGAGGTGAAGCTTGTAGCGTGATCAGGATGTTTACTTTGCTTTGATTCATGTTTATATTGAACTTCATTGATTTCTAGTTTGATTTTAAGGAATATTTTCAGTTTTCCATGGTTTATTGTTACTGAAATTACAGTAAAGCCTAACTTCATTGATTTCTAGTTTGATTTTAAGGAATATTTTCAGTTTTCCATGGTTTATTATGACTGAAATTACAGTAAAGCCTGCGATAGCTTTGAATATCTTCTTTTCCGTTTGAGATTATAGGATTGGTAGATCCTGTTGTTCATCATCGTCCCCTGAGCATGGTAGGGTGATGGAATCCATTCCAATATTCATAATTCTCTCCATTGAGGCTGGATCAATGAGAAGTTCAGAGAATTGATCATCTCTTCTTCCAACTAGATAAGATAGGACTATGATTCCAATTTTACTTCTTGAATCAAGTAAGGTAGCATCTTGATAGCTACAAGTGGATCCTTGGCACCCTAGTTCCTACCTTTCAATTGATAAGTTTCAATTACCTCATTCAAAATTACTCTATTATTTCAGATTTAGATTTAGATCTTCTTCTAATTTTGATTCTAGTTAAATTCAAAAACGTACAAGATTAGTCCCTGTGGATTCGACCTCAGTCTCACCGAGATTATCACTACATCACGACCCTAAACTTGGGGTTGTGAACATCATAGTAGGCTCCATGTAGAAATATTGGTGGTTAGGATTGACTAACGATGGGCCCACATGGTTAAAATCATCTAAATGGGAAATGAGACAAAGTAGGGTGGAGACAGGGAAGGAGAAGAAGGCTCAAGTTAGGTTTTAAAATGGAAATTGAAATGGACCATTTTCCTGAAAATTCGAAGGGGGGGGAGGGGGGGATGGGAATTGAATTTCCATGAAAATTTTGAAACCAGAAAAACAAACATTTGAAATTTTATTTCCACAGAAAATCAACTTCCACTTTTCAATTTCAACAAATCCAAACAGACCATAAACAAACAGCAACAGAAACCATTTCAGATATGCAACGAATTCAGTCAACAGCAGTGAGAAAACTATACATACATGCTGAACAGCAGGTTGGGATTATCCTTGCTGTAAACAGAAACAAAGCTGTTTTCCCACTCTAATGTCGTGATACTTCGAGGAAGTCGGTTCTTCATATCCCAGAAAACACTTCTCCCAAGGTTGACTGCAAAGCAATAGAAACATATATTAAGCTGATGAAAAACAATGAACTTGTAAATTTTTTGAAGAGAGAGTGAAGACTACCATCATGTTTCATGAGCCTCATTCTCGCATCTCTCGGCCAACACTTCTTATTATTATAGCCCACCATATTTTCATTGTTCGGGTCAGGATGTTCTGTAAGATAGCGCTGAATAAGGTCGCGTGCCTCTTCATGAGTGAACCGGAACAATATGTGTACCCTGTCAATGTAACGAGAGTATAATCGTATAGGATGCCGTGTTTCTACTTTAGTGTCCCAATATGTAATAAATTCATTAGGCATCTGAGGTGGACCAGCAATTTCACTGGCTCGAGTCAACCCAAGCAGCAAGAGATCCAGCACTAGGCCATAATATTGTACAACAAATGATGCAAACTGAAGCCCACGAATTAGACCATATGAGTTTGTGTGACTCATGTCCTTGTATGACAGAACGACATTGTTTTTAGCAGTGACATAATCAGCAATGTTGTGGTCAAGAACCAGACGCAGAAGCCTGCAGAAGCATAAAATATAAGACTCAAGTTCTGCAATAATTGAAAGCTTGTCATGGACTATTTCAAAACTGAAACCTGAAGCTAAATTTGCTTTTTATTTTTCTAGGGAAAGATAAGCCAAATTGCATTTACCTATTAAGCATTGTCAAGTCAATCTTTTCAAAGAATTTCTCAAACTTTGTCTGGAGCATAACAACACATTGCCCATCACTAGTATCCCAGATGCCCTGTAAATTGTTTATACCTTGACACCATTTATAGACCAAAAGTGGAGGTGGCTCCGAATCTGCAGGCTTAATCCAATTGGGGAAGAGATGGCGTTTGTCACCTTCATACCATAGATACTGATCCAAGTACGCATCCGTGATCTTCTCCAGAGGTTCAATTTCGTATACAGGAATCAGATAGCTATACAAATCCATGAACTCAATACCCACCTGCCACAGAATAACTTATCAGTTCATATTAGTCAGCCTAACAAGAAAAAGTGTTCAAAGCTCTCATGTTATTCTTACTGACAAGTTTAACTTACTTCTTTGAATGCACGCTGTGTAAGCAAGTGACGCTTTATTCGTGATAAAGCCTCATGGGGATTGTCATATGCTTGTTCAATGAGACCTAATTCTTCCCTCTGGAGCTGGTTTAATCTCACTGCCACACTGTAAGACTCCTTCAGCCTCTCAAGTGCAAGGATGAGAAGTTTAGTATCATGTTTGTAGGACAAGGGTGGAAACGGAATAGGGGAAAACTTCCTGGACTCCAGCCAGTGCACAGTAGTTGTGTAGATAGCCACAGCCTCCTCAGGAGTGACATATGGACCATCTTTCAAATAATTGTGTTGTCGCTCCTACAAGAAATAGATGAGGTATATAAGGACTGACGGGCAATGGATAGGCAGTGTAAAAATAAGATATCTTTAAAAGAAATGGCTTGCTTGGGTTGGCACCAACGGGCAATATTTTGAACAAAATGCAGAGCAAAACTGATCACAGAACAAATAGACAATTGTTACCTGCTCCGCTTTCAACCACAAACGTGTCAATCTTCCAAGATTCTTTCGACAAACTGTCTTGTCAACTGTTGCACCTCTCCTTATACGTTCACGATTATAATGAGCAACATTTGTCCACCAATCTGCCTTCGACTTAACATAACGAAGAATCATGTTCTCAATCGGGACTGGCAGGCCAGGCACCTGTAAATTCCTAAATGTGAGATGACTGAGGAAAATAAAATTTAGCAGGTATAGGTGAATTACAGCAGATTAAAGCTACATATCTCAAAGCTGTACCTTCCAAGGAATGTTTGCTTTCCAACAACGCCATGCTTCACTAAGATGCTGCAAAATAGTCCTAGCTTTGTTCTGCTTAATGCCCTCTGCAATTCAACGATAAACACTTAGCATGCCATGTCTTCTTTTCAGTTGAAGGTTCAGAGTCATGCACAAGTCAAGAGTTCAAGGTGAAATTATTTATCCAGAAACCTTTAATGGCAGAATGAGCATGCGCAAGTGGAGAATAAATAGAGAAACAAGGAACTCATGTAACACAACATTTGCTAAGTAGCCTAGAAGCAGAAATCATATGATTATTTGGCATGCGTAAGCAGTTAAAGGGATGTTAGCTTATGAAGTAACCTGGCATTGCATCAAGAACATCATGCATGACGGCAGCTCTAAGTTCCAAGTCAAAATGGCTTTCAACACGTTGCTTGGTAACAGTCTTGGCAACTCCTTTTGAATGGCGCCCTTCAAATTGCCGGGCAAGTAAATTCCCCAACCACCTTTCCAGCAAAGGCACAATGCCCCTAAGGAAAAATAGCCAAACCCTCCACATTGGTGCCCAGAAACCACATCCAGGTCCCTTTCCAACAGGACCCGTATTGAAGCGGTAATAAATCAAGTGCTTCAAGTCTTTACACATCCTGATCTGCCGCATAAGTCGGTATTTGTAACGATACATACCAGTCAACTGGCCAACATGCGAAAATGTATACTGTAAACCATCTGCCAATTGAAATGCATCTACATTTCCCAAACGGAACTGAATGTTGGCATCAACAACAAGTTTTGTCAGTCGCAGAATTTCACGGCACAGATGGAAGGCATTTCCAAACCGTGACTTTTTCCTCTCCTTTGTTGTCAGAGTCTTTACAGGCTTCAAATTAAAATTGTAGTCCAGGTGAAGATAGTTCAAATTCTTTCTGTGTATAAGTAGATTCAGCATGTTGTAGCCTTGCTTACAGACTTGAAGTCCTGCTTCAGCCCAATCTAGTTCTGTAGTCTGAAAAAACTTCGTTGCTTGGAGAGAACGGAACAAGTGCTTCTTTTTTTGTGCCTTGGGAGGTCTATGATGCAGCTCATTCAGTACAAAACACTTCAATAATTTCTGGTAGCTGACACGTACTTTAACGGGGTATGAGGGAGGGCTGCAAGTGTAATGTAAAGTGTTAGAGAAAAAATCAAAGCATGATTTGAGGCAGTACACCTAGCAGCAGAAAGATAGCAACAAATGAAGCTTACCAGTGCTCCTTATACCATTCTGATACAAGCGGTATATCTTCAGCCCGTCGCATCCGACCAGATCTCATGTTGAATGGCCGTGGCGCAAACAATAGTGAAATACCTGCAGCTGTAGTATCGGTATAAAGTTGAGTGCTGTGCAGTAACGGATCCACCCCAACTGGGAGTTCAAAATCATCATCATCTTCCTCTTCATAAAGTTTCTTCTCCCGGCGGTCAACCTTGTTAATGGAGGTTATGGGGTGTATCAAAGGATCGTAATAAAATGCAGGTAAATCAGGATCCTCGGTTTTTATGTACATTATCATGGGAGTGTGGTATACACAAAGCTTAACTTTCCTCGGCCTATTGTTATAAAGATGAGGAAATGCAATCCGATACTCCGTCCTGAGTGGAGAACGTATGATGAGTTTATTGATGTCGTTGAACTCATTCCAGTCCTCATCTCCTTTCTCCATATCACGATATAAAGGCTCAAACTTGGGACCACCTGCAACAAGAAAACATGATGAAGTAAAGAAATGACTCATTTTCCAACAAGCTACTTAAGTGCGTAACAGTTCACAATCAGAACCAATTGTTGGCTATCCTTCTTCCACCTGACGACAACAATTATGGTACTGCCTGCTAGAATTTTATTTTTATTTTATTTTATTTTATTTATTTATTTTGAATGGTGCTACTCCCTGCTAGAGTTATTCATGCCTAAATAAGTGATATGGATATCTAAAACGCATTGCATCCAAATATAATCAATCAACCTAGATGGTCCAAAGCCTGATTCCCTGTTGATGGCTCAACTCAAAGGGAGGATTTGTTAGGTGCCTACTTTGTCAACATGAAGCATAGCCTTCAAAACCTACAATGTGCTATATCCAGAATTATCTGAACCGATAATGTCCTTAAAGAAGCCAAGTGATGGTTTACCATAATACAAACAAATAAAGGGCAAGAATTACCTGGTATGCACATGTTCAATGCCTTGGCGGTGAAGAATGATTCCATATCAAACAAATAGAAATAGTTACGGTCAATCAAATCAGAAAGTAGCTGCCCTGCAAGCCGATGAAGTGTTGCCATAATTGGAAGCGACAAATGCCATCTCCTATAACTAGGACCATTGATGAGCTTTGTTTTTACCAAAGGTTTATGATCGTAGAACCAAGTATATACAGCAGAGTCTTCTTCTTCATCCAATTCTAGTTGTATTGGCTCCAAAGGATCCACATCTAATAAGTTGTCTGCATAATCCAAGGGAGGCTCCTCATCATCAAAAGGTGGGAAACGCATTCTTTTAAAGTGCCTCCGATCCCTTTTCTCCCTTCGCATCATAATCCACATCGTACCCCACTGTAAATATTCATTTACCAACAAACAAAAGAATTAGTAAGATTCAAAAATGACTGTTCTGATTATAGTTTATGTTTCTTTAGAAAAAAACTAAATTGGTTTGATTGAAAATTTTAACTGATTTAATGAAAAGTGGCATGCCTGTGCTAAATATATCGGCTCAACCACCCATGGAATTTCATTGACGAATGTGATTGCTCCAGTGATGTGATATAAAATCTTCACATCTCGGACCTGTAATCACAAGATTCTGTAAGCTAATTGAAGCAACAAAAAGCCAAGCAACCTTTAAAAACAAAAACCAACACAACCAGTTGCAGGTACAACAAATAAGCAAAACTGAGAAATAACAGCTAAGTTCTTCAGAGATGCGGTGAATATTCTTACCTGCTCCCAAGGCATTGGCATGTTCTCAAGAAGCTTGTAAACTGCATGTGGAATGAATTTGAGGGCTCCAAGATACACACGCTTGTCATGTCGGTATTTCTTTGATGACATGTCTCCATGGTCTCTGTCAAAAGAAAATGATCGAATCAGAACTAAGAAGCGACCACCTGTACTTTCAAGATTGCACCAAAATGAGGGAACATCCACCCAAAAAAAAAAAATCAGATCATCTGGTTTGCCAGGATACAATAACATGGCTGTCGAGAAGCATTGCAATAACTGAAACCAAACACAAGACATTCTAAAAGGTATCAAAGAATATAAATGACATCATCAGGATGCTAAGAAAGTTGAATGAAAATGCATACAAAATCCAAATTTTCATGTGAAATGTGTCAAACAACCATTTGCTCTAAAAGCTCGAGCCTTTAGAGGATGGTGTATCAATGTATATTGAGGGACTTTAACACTCCCCCACATGTGCCCCGCATGAGCAAGGTGTAAACTCCACATGGGAACATATTAGGCACACCATAAACGGCCCCCGTGGGAGAATATATTAGGGAGACATATTTGCTGCTCCCGGCATTCGACCACAAAACTTTCCGCTCTAATACCATGTTAAACGATCACTTGCTCTAAAAGCTCGAGCCTTTAGAGGACAGTGTATCAATGTATATTGAGGGACTTTAACAAAATGAACTTCTAACTTTAAAACAAAATGCAAGTGAAGTGATAATTGCTGAACCAAATTCCAATCTTCCATTCTTACTTTGGCGAGACCATTATAGCCATCGACTGGAAACGAAGCAAATCTAGGGGCAGGGTCATAAAGAATAAACAGTAGAGGACAACATTACACAGATGTATGAATGAGATGGCTTCTCATTTGAGACTCATGGAAAGGAAATAACTCTAGAGATCCAAAATTCCATAAGACATGCCTGATAAAATGGACCAGGTGGCCCTAGGCCCCTAAACATGGCCTGAGGACAATGCCCGGGCTTGAAATCCAAGCCTGGTACCTGACAGGGCTGGACCCAGCAAACAACAGAGTGTCAGGATTGTTGCCAATCATTTGCAAGAGTTATCCATTCATTGGGATTTATGGGATATACCATCTTTGGTAGCACCCAGCATGTGACTGGTCAGGTTTTGCTATATGTATTTTCTGAGAGATGATAAATAAGATATAAGCAACAACAATGTAGGTATTTTCAGAAAAAAAAGGTGATCTACTTGAATTTCAAGCAGAGAAAATTGACATGCTAAAATCTTGCACCTCTCCACACATGAGGTGCAAATGTATGAAATCTGGACTGTCCATCCATCAGACGTGATAAGTCCTACTGCATATCACAATTTTTGGATAATCTTTAACCACAGATTGGAAGATTTTCACCCATTGGCTGGACCATTTTTGATCATTCATCTCTAAACATCAAAACTCCAAATGGTAACCATTCATCTCTAACCTCTTTTTCAACAAGGCCAGACCAAGGAAACGCCCAAGGGAGCCTAACCCATCACCACCCCTAATGTCTAAAGAATTATCTATACATTTTGAGGAGCATTCAAATTCGGATATCCCAACAATAAATACAACTAACAATTCATATATACAAATGTGTCAAAAATAAAAGAATGGGAACGTTATCTTTTGGAGATATTGGGAGGAAGAGAGGAGATCTAAGAATTTTAATACTCAAAAATCAAAACAACAAAATCAAGATTCTTTTTCATGAGTCAAGGAAATTGATGCAGGACAATTAACCACTTGCTCTAAAAGCTCGAACTGATAGAGCATGGCGAATTAATCCCTTTATCTCATAGCCCAGGCCCCAAATCCATAGGTTAGATTCTCAGCTAAACCCTCCTCGTGGGCCCCAAATCCATGGGTTCCACCCCCTTATGGGCCCCAAGTCCATAGGTTCTGCCTCACACGGGCCCCAAAATCCATGGGTTCCGCAGGCCGCCCACACCGAGTGTGCCACCACATCCCACAAGCCAGCCCACTCGAGCCCAATGTGAAAATGCCCCCGCATTAAGAATTGAATGCTGCCTTTTTCCAACATGATTCTACACTCAAGAAAAGTACAAATGAACATAAATTATTAAAGAAATGTTGTATGTTTTAGAAGTTAATTTACTTGAAAGACAAAAAATAAAAGAATGGGACAAGAATCTTTTGATACTATCATGATAACTACACTGTATAAAGGTAGGTTCTCAACTAATATCATGATGTGTATTGCTTTTCTTGAAGCATGAAGATGGGAAATGGATCATCTATGAGTTCTTTATTTTTCTACCTTATACTTTTCAGATTCTTTTCCATTTTTTTACAATTTGACCCCTAGTATGATCTACAATAGGGTAATAAATTTGATTTCAATGTTTCTTTCAGACATCAAGCCGTAATAATGAACACAGAAGAACAAATCTTGAACCATACTACACTATGTAAAGGTCTTTGGAAAAAACAGCTAACCAAATTTAAAAGCAATCAGAATGATATAACCTAATGCAATTAAGATATTCATCTAAGTAAATCCAAAACCAAAAGGAGGAATACTAACATAATCCAAGATTTTATGCAATTGGATTATATGGGTTTTTCTTCTTTTTTTTCTTTTTTTCTTCTTTTTTTTCTTTTTGAAAGGCACGGAGATGGATTGTCAAGCAGCAATTGAGCGGAAAAATGAGCAACAACCCAAGATACAACTGGAAAGACATGCAGTGGTTCCAATCGACACAATTTGCGTGCTGAAGCCGACCAACAAGGTGGGCCACTGAACGAGTTTGCCAAAACTCCATAGAACTTCCGCATGGAAAAGCACATTATAATAGAATTTCTCAAGCAAAAAATAAATAAATAGAGATATGAAAGAGATCGAAGTCCAAAAGGCACTAAACCAACAGACAATCACTAAACGAGTTTGCCAAGACTCCACAGAACTTACGCATTGAAAAGCACATCATAATAGAATTTCTCAAGCAAAAAATAAATAAATAGATAGATATGAAAGAGATCGAAGTCCAAAATGCACTATCTCACCTGATGATCTTCCTGACGTGTTCGGGCGGCATGTCCTCCTTCTGAGTCTCAACAAACCCAAACTTCCTCTTGTCGCCATACCGCTTGGAATTGAGTTGCATCCACTTGCGGGCCTTCTCTTCGAGTTGTGCTTCCGCCTCCGCTGCAGAAAGCGGGATGCTGTAAGACGGCTGCATCGCAGGGGGAGGAGGAACCGAAGATCCTCCAGTGCCGGGAGGCACCATGCCGCCGCTGCCACTGTTGTTCCACATCTCCTATTTCTGCAATTGGAACAGAATATGAAGAGCTAGAAAACCCTAGAATCCTTTCGAAGAGTCCTATGGAGGTTGGAGTCTAGGGTTTTGGAGAGACTAGATTAGGGTTTTGAGAGAAGAAGAGAGGGAGAATGAAATGGTTTACTCTTAGGGTTTTGAGAGAAGAAGAGAGGGAGAAGGAGATGGTAAGAAGGGTTTCTATAGCTGGCCTGTTACTCTCATTGTCGGGACACTCTCGGAGCCGAGAGAGACTGGAAGAGTCGCAAAGAAAGGGTTTTTTTTCACTTATATCGCTCTACTAGAGAAAGGCGGCAACGGTCCTAGCGGCGGTCACATCTGCGATTTGTGCCAATGAGCTCTCCCGAAGCGACGGTCGTAATAAAAGGAATTTGATCGTCTGGCTACAGATTGAGCAATGGGGCGGACCCTGGCTTGAAATCAAGTCATGCGTCATATCGCTCAGCTCGACCCGTTAGGTTGGGGCTTGTTTGGCAATTTCTGCACCTACATCTGAAATGGGCAATTTTAAGTGATTTTGCCTGATTCAAATTGTTTTGCATATCCAAAACATTAGAAAGTATTTAGACCATAAGTTACTTAAAAAGATAAGATAGGGTTCATTTGGATGCCTGTAATTTTTTTAGTTGTAAACACATTACACCTGAAAAGAATTTTAAGTGTTATCAGTTTACATGCAACTTCATTTGGCTTTCAAGTAGTAATTTGTTTACATCTAAATAGATCGTGTGTTTAGTTAACTTGTAGAGTGTTTACAATAAATAAAGAATGTATTCATACTATAGAGCTTGGGTGGCAAATCTTTCAAAATCTACAAATCACGTAAGAATTATTTGATTTTTTTTTTAAGACTCTAAGATAGCATTAAAGCATACACATACTAAATGGATTAGATGTCTTCCACATCATTGTGGGCCCCAAATGCAATTTATAAGTTTTTAATGGTGGACGTCCCATCTTTCCCTTGTGTGGTCCATTTAATAATGGACTAACTATTTTTTTAAGCCATATGAGAGCATTGAGGGAAGTACATGATGAATATATTAGATGTATCATGCTCATTATGTGTAATGACCTTGATAAATTTTAACCAGTTCATCCATGCATGCACGTATCAAACCAAACCACACACACCATACACCATTCACATGATGCACACATGTGACACGCATACAAAAAAATAAGAAATAAATGAATATATATACCAATAAATAAATAAAAATGTGGGAAGTCCAACAACCCACGTTGTTTTAATTATTTTATTTATTTATTGAGATTATGTTGGAGAAATATAGATAATGTTAGAATTCCACACACTCCACTCATCTGAACCATTCAAATCTCATTGTACTCACCTTCATCAACTAGCCAATGTATCCCATATCAATCAAGACCGTCCAAAGAGTTCAATCCCTGACTTACTTCTCAGTAGATGGTCTAACCAATCAAAACTATCCAATGGTGAAACGTATCATTTGGACTATTGAATTGGAATATGTCGTGTGGGCGGCCCATCTAGAAATCTAAACTATTCATTATCCGAACCATCTAAGCATACATCCAATGAACGATATTCTACCTACATATCTCGCTTATGTACAAATTACTTTAGCTATAGAGTGCAATCTAGTGACGACACAATTAAGTCATATGATAACTCTGCGCAATAGTATGATGACCCAACACATGGATATGATGACTTAATACAACCATATGATGATACAAGATATGAATTCGATGACCCAACACCCCGTGTGAGGATCTAGCATCATCGACAAACTCGACCACATTATCAGACACCAAAGTTGCCGAGGATGTAGTCGAAGGTACCACCATTATATTCGCATAACTAGTTAGAGTATTATTTGATTATGGAGCGTTGCATTCATTTATTTCATATTGCCTCATATGTTCATTGGGATTATCTCTTGTTTCATTTGATAAACAGTTAGTAGTTGCGACCCCTCTTGGTAAATCAATAAACCTAAGTCAGATATGTAAATCCTGTCCAATTATGCTTGAGAATGTAGAGTTGTCAGCTGATCTTATAGCTATGCAGATTAGAAAATACGATATAATCTTAAGAATGGATTGGTTGTCCTTATATCGAGCCAAAATATATTTCTTCAAGAATATGGTAACTCTAAACGTTGTTGGGTGACCACTGCTACAGTTATTTGGGATGCAAAGGAGGGAAGCATCGGTTAGCCTATCAGCTCTTTCGGAAGCGAACCTGTAGGAAGAGGAATAGAACAAATCACAGTCATTAACGAATTTTTATAAATATTTCAGGATTACCGCCACAAAGGGAAATGGATTTTGGTATCGATCTTGTACCAGGGACCACACTAATCTATGAAGCGTCATATCACATGCCTCCAGTTGAATTGAAAGAACTAAAGGAACAAATTCAACAACTCTTAAATCAAGGTTTTATTAGGCCAAGTACTTTATCGTGACGAGTACCAGTTTTATTCATAAGGAAAAATTATAGTTTTATGAGGATATACATCAACTACTGACAACTTAATAAGATGACCATTAAGAACAAGTACCCAAGGGTACGCGATATTTCTTGAAAATAGACTTACGGTATGGATATCACTAGTTAAGGGTTAAAGATGAGGACATACCCAAGACCGCTTTTAGGACAAGTTATGGTCACTATGAATTTCTTGTGATACCCTTTAGTTTGACAAATGCCCCGATAGTATTTATAAATCTTATTAATAGGATCTTCAAACCATATTTGGATCAATTTGTGATAGTAATTATAAATGGCATCCTAATATATTCAAAGACCTGAGAGAATCATTCTGAACACCCAAGGATCGCTTTACAAACAATAAAAGAAAATCAGTTGTATGCTTAGTCGATGAGGTGTGATTTTTATAAAGAGAAAGTGAAATTCTTAGGTCACCTGGTGAAAAGGAGAGCTTAAGTAGTCCTAGAGGGAGGGTGAATAGGACTATACCAAATAATCAAATAAAGTGATAAATAATAAACAAATTAAAGATCTCAATTGTACTAGTATTGAAACGTTGATTCAAACTGATTCGCAGGACAACCTTCACCCAAACAAGTTTAGGTAAGATAACCTTATTTCATGAACTTGATAAGAATTAAAATTCCAAACTGAGCAAGAGTAAATAAAATAAATATTACTATCATTCACCACTTGTACTGAAATAAAATTACAAAATTCACCATAAAAATAATAAAAGCATTCACCACAAAACACTAATAATTATAGTGGTTCGATGTGTTAACAATTATTCTCAAACAACCACACCTACTCCACTCTTAATATTACTAACCACATAATCTTAGCTTTCACTATGAATAAGATTTTCACAGGGTCACCTTAAAACCTGATACAATTGTTATTTTACTGCGCTATCACAAACAAAGAAACCCCAAACTGAGATTTTCTAACTTATCTCAGAAAAATCAACACTGAGATTTTTTGGCAATTTTAGAAAAAACAGATACGAAATGTAAATGTATACTTATCTTTACCGTAGAAGAAGTTGCAGATGAAGAACTGCTTTTCTTGAATGTCAAATGTTCAATGTTTAGTCCGATAAAAAAAGTCTAGGGTTCTATTGATTCTAATTAGATTTAAACCAATTCTATTTGTATTAATTTCTTTAAATCTCAAAAAGAAGAGTATTTGTAAGGCCCATGTCCTAGACCGTACCATTCCATAGGCTTCCGCAGTCCTCCCGGTTGAATTTCGGCGACCCGTTATCTGTTGCTGGCATTTTACGCGCGATCCTGAGTCGTGTCCTGTATATCAGAATCGGCGCGACCCGAGACTTGTACCAGTGCGACCTCGCTGTCGCCGTGGTTCTGATGTCGCGTCTTACACGCCGATGCATACCCTGGCCAGGAGATGTGGGCCCGCTTTCAGTTTGAGGAAAACGCCGCTCGTTGCAAATCCCGAGAGAACCCATCACATCAATCCCATCAATCCCATCAATCAAAGTACACATCACACTCCATCACTCACCCATCCCCAAGTACAACCACCCCTCCCCTAAAGTCAACTTTCTCTTACACAAGTACACATCACTCACGCACACCCATCACACCCATCTCTCTCACCCTCTCTCTCTTACACTTCTCTCTCATCTCTCTTTCTCATTCTCCAAGCAAGCATCCCACGTCTAAGCAAGCTTCCATGGGAGAGCTTTTGTGGCCCACTTTCCTACCTCCCATCTCCACCATCCAAAGATCATCCTGACCGTTGAAGTTGTGCCTATTGGAGCTCTATCATACATAAGGCGGAAGAAGGAAGAAGGGATCTAAGGTAGGTGATTTTATTATTTGATTTGTGATTTAAGGACCCACATGTGGGACCCATCTTGATGTATGTGTTATGATCATAGGAGGGGCCCATAGTGGCGGGGTCCGTCTACTACACCGATCCCTCTCTCTCTCTCTCTCTCTCTCTCTCTCTCTCTCTTTGATGGGTGATGATGTTGATGAGGTGTGTGGCCATCATGTTGAGTTTGATCCACACCATCCGATTGCGGGACCCACCATTGTTACCCATCCATTTGGATAGGCCCAGATGAAAAAATATATATATACAAATATCAAGTTGATCCAAAGCTTTGGTGGGCCACCGGGTGGACCCACCTTGATGTGCGTGTGTTGGACGCCCATGACGTGTGTCCCACATCCATACGTCCATCCATTTTGCCCAGGCCACGGGCCCACATGATCCTGACCAACCAGGTTTCAGGTGTCCAGCAGCAATGTTGCTGGACTATATGAAATGGAGAACACAAATGTCTGCTTGATCCCAAAATGGGTGGGCTGTTGACGTGGCACCACCCTGATGTTTGTGTTTCTTCACACCGTCCATCTGTTGGACGTGTGGGGTCCACCTCGAGGTATGTATATCCACCGTCCATCAGGGATGGTGGGATCCACCATGATTTATACGTTATATCTTCACCGTCCAGAGGTTTTCTGGACAGTGGGATTCCACCTTGATCGTAAGTGTTTTATTATGCTGCCCACCCTGCTCGTGTGTAGCATCCATGCAGCGTGGGACCCACATGATGAGGAGTGGACCGGCTGGTATACCACCACACCAGTTATATTGCTGCTGTAGTGCGTCAGCGGCTGGGTGGTTTGATCCACCCCGTCCAGCCCTTGGACAGTGGGACCCACCATGGTGCATGTGTTGTATCCATACCGCCCAACCATCTTGTGATATCATTTTATGGTACGGGAGAAAAAAAATGAGTCAGATCTAAAGTTCAAGTGGACCCCACCATTGAAATTTGTGGGGGACAGTGGCATCCACCGTTCATCCACTGCAGATGTCGGATGCTCGTAATAGCAGCAGTGCCGCTGACCGTGGATGAAAAAAAAAAAAACAAAAAAAAACATAAATGTCAGCTTAATCTAAAAGCTGGTGGGTCCCACACGTGTGGACCCACCTTGAAGTATGGTTTCATCCCCACCGTGATGTGTGATCCCTTGGCCGTCTGTTTGACGGGCCACACCATGATGTATGTGTTTCATCCATGCTACGTAAACAGCAGTGTGGCCCACTGCATGTGGGACCACACGTGATGTATGTGTCTCGTGTCCACACCGTCCAGTCCACTGGACGGTGGTTGTTAGACTCCCTAGCAATATAATAATATTATATTATATTATAAAGAGGGTGGACATTGATATATTAATAATTTAATATATATGCATGTTATATTCAACTGAGGTGGGCCACACGTGTGGACCCATCTCTGATGGAGGTATACATATAATATATAATATGTATTATAATTACGTCATATCAATATATATGATATGTATTATATATATCAACTGCATGGCTGAGGTGGGCCACACGGTGGACCCATCTCTGATGGAGGTATTTCACCTCTGCTATCCACCGTCCACTGCTGGACGGTGGGATAGGTGATGTATGTGTCTTAGATCCTGGCCGTCCGTCCATCGGGACGAGGCCCATATGGCACGTGTGAATTATCCACATCATCCATCTGAGACAGATTCAAATATTAGGTGGAGCACACCACTGTCCATTACTTGGACGTGGGGTCCACATGGTATGCGTGTTTCATTCACACCATCCATCACATGGACCCATCTGGACGTGTGTGGTTTATTCACACCGTCCAAGAATGTGGCAGATTCAAATCTTTAATGGGCCATACTCGTGGGGCCCACTTGATGTATATGAGGCTTGTTAGTGCAGCCCATTGATGCAGCCCATTTAATTTATATAAGGCCCATATAGTGCGGCCCATTTGATGTATATAAGATCCATGTATTGCAGCCCATTATGATGTATGTGAGGCCCATATGACGAGGCCTGATGTGACGAAATCATGGCCCATGTGCCGAGATCCACGTGATGTATATGTTTGATCCGAATGGCCCAATTTGATTTATATAAGGCTCATATGATGAAGCCCATTGTGATGTATTTCCAGCCCATTTGGTAAGGCCTATAGTGATGTATATGTAGGCCTTGTATAAGGCTCGTGGATGCGGCCCACCTGTTGTGTATTAGGCCCTTGTGTGAGGCCATGGGCCTACGATACGTTTGGCTTTATGTGGGCCACTCCTTGGGAGCAATAATGGTTGAATGTCTACCTTGATGGGCAATATTGGTTGAATGTCCACATTATGACCTTCCCTTAGGCCTTGTTAGGCCCATTCCGATTGCCGATTCCAAACGACGTAAGCGATTTTCCATTCTGATTATCGATCGATTCCGATTATCGTGACCGATTGCCAATTCCAATTGATGTGACCGATTTGCCGATTCAGATTATCGATTGATTGCAATTGTCGTGACCGATTACCGACTCTGATTACCGTGACCGATTTGCCGATTCAGATTATCGATTGATTGCAATTGTCGTGACCGATTACCGACTTTGATTGCCGTGACCGATTTACCGATTCTGACTATCGATTGATTCCGATTATTGTGACCGATTACAGACTCCGATTGTCGTGACCGATTTGCCGATTCTGATTATCGATCGATTTCGATTGTCGTGACCGATTACCGACTCCGATTTGCCGTGACCGATTTGCTGATTCTGATTATCGATTGATCCCGATTATCGTGGCCGATTACCGATTCCGATTGACGTGACCGATTTGTCGATTCTGATCATCGATCGATTTTGATTGTCGTGACCGATTACCGACTCCGATTGCCGTGACCGATTTGCCGATTCTAATTATTGATCGATCCCGATTGTCGTGACCGATTTGCTGATTCTGATTATCAATCGATCCGATTGTCGTGACCGATTTGTCGATACTGATTACCAATCGATTCGATTGTCGTGACCGATTTGCCGATTCTGATTATCGATCGATCCGATTATCATGACCGATTTTTCAACTCTGATTATCGATCGTTCCCGATTGTCGTGACCGATTTACCGATTCTGATTATTGATCGATCCCAATTGTCGTGACCGATTTGCCGATTCTGATTATCGATCGATTCGATTGTCCTGACCGAATTGCCGATTCTGATTATTGATCGATCTGATTGTCATGACCGATTTGCCAACTCTGATTATCAATCGATCCCGATTGTCGTGACCGATTTACCGATTCTGATTATTGATCGATCCGATTGTCGTGACCGATTTGCCGATTCTGATTAGCGATCGAGGTTAAATATCGTGACCGAATTACCGATTCTGATTATTGATCGATACCGATTGACAAAGCTGAGTATCGAAGCCGATTCTGATTGTCGAGGTTGATTGTATAGGCCGACCCCGATTGTTGAGGCCGATTCCGAGTGTCAATTCCAATTGTTGAGACTTATATGATGTATATGCGAACCATAGTTGAGGTCTACTGTGATGTATTCATGGCCCATGGGCAAGGCCCATTGTTGTGTATTCGTGGCCTATGGGCAAGGCCATTGTGATATGTATTAGGCCCATGATGTATGACGTGTTTGATGTATTCATGACCTATGTGTAGGGCCCACATGTCATGTATTTGAAGCCCATGAGCAGGGCCCACCTATTGTGTATATGTGGCCCTTGAGTACGGCCCATGGTGTTGTATATTAGGTCCTTGTATGAGGCCATGAGTCTTCTATATATTAGGCTTTATGCGGGTCATTCCTCGAGGGCAATGCTGGTTAAATGTCCATATTGTCGAGATTGATTGTTGATGCCGATTACGAGTATGTGACAGCATAGCATCATGATACATGCTCATACGCATCATTTGCATGTTTGTTATGAGATGAGGTTGATCATTACATATGTCATTGAGCATGTTGTTATGAGACTCCCTGATAGGCGGAGGTAATCTCACATGAGCATACGGTATGCGCAGGATTGATGCATGACTGGATTGTATGACTCTTGCATCTTGCATTATGATTACTATACGCCCTAGCAACATCAGGGTCGTAGCCTCCACAGGTTTATCGTGGATGGCCAGATGGGATACCGGAAATCTGTTCTACATGTGGTGCTATAGATATCCCTGGGTAAAAGTCTCTAAACCCTCTTGGTTCCAGAGGTTGCTCCAACGTCTAGACCGAGTGGATGCACGAGCGCATGAGGGCCGTATACCATTAGGCCGCGTCTCCCACTGTGTCGTGGTCGGTTGGAAGGGGGTACGGCCTTACCTGCCCGAGAGGAGGGGGCAATGCTAGGCTGAGTCTGACCAGCTCGAGGAATAGGTCCGCTATCGACGAGCTGAGCCCGATATTGGCAGGCGGATAGTGAGGTCTCTTTCACTCACCTTGTTGCGCGCGATGGGGCGGCAACTTGGTTTGGAGTGTAATAGACCCCGGTGATTTCCCAGAGAGTAACCGTACTAATATGTGGGCTTATTGAGCAAGAATTACATATTCATTCATTCACTATCCAATCGGGTGGTGGTGCGTAACTATTTGTTACATGTACCTTCCCATGGCGAGGATTTCGGTTGGGCGCGCGACTAACCTGAGATCAGGAGTTTACCACATTGAGTCTGACTATCCAAATTTAGGTATGGGACTGGTTTGGATAGAAGTCCCTGGTGGTGGACCCCATAGCCTGCGATACTACGTACTATCATCCCGACTTCACACTCCAGCATGGTCATTTCATTCGCACCGCATACCACATTACATCTGCAGTACTTAGCATTTTAGGTTGCTATGTTTCTGTATTATACGGCCTAAATACGACTGATGGTATTCGTGGATTCATCAGGATTTGTATATTGCATTGCATCAACGGCATCTGATATTTGACTTGTTGTCTCCACATTGCATAGTTGATCTACATTACTTCATCAGTATATGATATTGTTTTTATTATATTTCTGCGTCGCATAGCCTGGATAAAGCTAATGGTATTTATGGGCCTATCAATATGTTTTCGTATTACTCTGATTTCGTATGATTTATGATCTTGCTAGTGTTTCTGATATTGTATGATTATGTGTTTATCAGTATTTTCGCTTACTCTAATTACTCTGATATTGCTTACTTGACACTTACCTTATGCACACATTTCGTCACCCACTAAGCTTTCTATAAGCTTATGCACGATAGATGCGTGCAGGTGATGTTAGGTTGCAGCAGCATTGAGCCTGGAGCGTGCAGCGGTCTTCTGGAGCTTTGATTTATTTTATATATGTATTTCCTTTTCTGTATTGTACTCAAACGATTATATTAGTGGATATGTGATGATGATGTTGCCTTTGTGATTTGGGTAATCTTCTGGTTATGCTCATTACGAGATAAATGTACATTGGAAAATCCTCCTTGTAGGATCCCAGGATCGAAATCTGGCGTATATACGCTGGGAGCCGAGAATGGGGTACTACGGAGGCTGTCAGCACCGGATTTGGCGATCGAAAATTTTGTGAGCTCGGTTTCCAAGTTTGGGGCGTGACAGTATTCCCTCTCTTTTTAGAATCAGATTGATAGAATTAGAGATTAAGGAATTAAACAAAAAAGCTATAAAATGATTTATAAATATCGATCAATAGCTTGATAATAATTGATGCTTCTTTTTCTCTTGCAGAAGGATTTTGATAAACTTGAATGCATTTTTGGATTGAGAAAGAACCTCAATTTATAGGCAAAGAAATTGTTGCTTTGACTCATCTAAGACAATTTCGACTAGTCTAAGCACTGGATTCTGTTCCAACAGATTTTTAGATTTGAGCAAGATAAGATTTAACAGATCTTCGACTGGTCGAAGGCTCTGTTCGACTGGTCGAATGTAGTCTTTGACTGGTTGAACAAGATCTTCGGCTGGTCGAAGGAGATAAAATCTTAACCAAATTAGTTATTGGACTTCGAACCGAGAAACGCTCGACTGGTCGAAGAGTGACCTTCGACTGGTCAAGAAGACCACTCGATTGGTCGAAGGAGTAACAGAATTTTCTGTTTCACTCGGGTTGTACTAGGACTGGTCAAGAAATCTTAGGCTGGTCAAGCTAAAACTAAGGCTGGTCAAAACTCAACCAAATACAAGCATAAAAACTCAATTTTAAATATATTTTGAAAACACATAAACTTAAGGTCTTTCTAGGGTTTATAACACCTATATAGACTGAACTTCATTGTCTTAAAGTAGATTAGAGACTTGAACTTCTTTAAGGAACTGGATCTTCTACTAGAACATTAATTAGTAGATCTTGACTTCATGTTGTCTACTTTATGTTGTCTTTCGAGCTTGATCTTCTACTAGAACTTGAACTTGTTTTGAACCTTGATCTTAAATCATACCTGAAGATCACTTGATAAGATGTTTTGACTAAATGAAATTTGACAAACAAGGTGTGAAGTGTGCTTTGAACATTATAGCACTTATATGTGGTTTCTGAGAAATGAGTGTTCATGGATCCATTAAAGGTCGAGACAGTAATAAAATGAGAGCAGCCCAAGAATATGACCGACGTGCATAGTTTCCTCAGTTTAACTTAATATTATAGGAGATTTATCGAAGGATTTTCTAAAATCACTAGACCGTTAACTTAGTTGACAAGAAAAGGCACGTATTTTAAATGCAATGAAAATTATGAATTAGTTTTTCTGAATTGAAATATCGATTAACTTCAGCTCCAGTTCTGACCTTACTAGTCAAAGAAAAAAGATTTGTAGTGTATAGTGATGCGTTATACAATGGGTTAGGATGCATTCTTATGCAATGCAGTAAAGTAATAGCATATGTATCAAGGCAGTTAAAAACTCATGAATAGAACTATCCTACGCATGATCTGGAACTAGCAGCAATAATATTTGCCCTAAAAATTTGGAGACATTATCTATACGGTGAACAGTTTGAATTATATTTTGATTACAATAGTCTAAAATATATTTTTGACCAAAAAGAATTAAATATGTGGCAAAGGAGAAGAATTAAATTCTTAAAAGATTATGATTTTAAACTTTGTTATCATCCGGGCAAGGTAAATCTTATGGCTGATGCATTAAGTAGGAAGAAACATAAACTTATGACATCTCTAATTATTCAAGAGTGGAAGATGCTTGATAAAATAAAATATTTTAATCTTCAACTTATAGTAGATGGTCCACGGGCTTATCTTAACAACATAGTAGTACAATCCACTCTGGCGAATCAAGTGATAAAAGTGTAAAAGAATGACGCATGGCTACAGGCAAGAATAGTGGAAGTGATAGGAAATGTTAACTCAGAATGGTGAGTAAGCCCCAATGATGGAATCAAACTTCAAGGAAGATTATATGTTATGCACATTCCTTAATTGAAAAAGAAAATTTTAAATAAAATACACCACTCAAAGTTCATAGTTCACCCAGGAGGGACGAAAATATACCGTGATGTTTGATGACAATATTAGTGGAACGACATAAAGAGAGAAATTACCAACTTAATCATTACCTTATATTATTATTATACATATAAATATATAATATATTATAATATCTTTAAACGTATTGAAGGCGGGTGCCCACAACTAAATGCGGCGCCCATAACATTGCCCGATGCAGTGAGTTGTTGGCAGTGGATGCCAGTGCGTATATAAGGCATTCAAGATGCACTGACACACATGGGCATATATTAAAGACAGAGAGAAAGGAAATGGGAAAGAAATAGAGAGTGAGAGAGAAGAAATAGAGAGTGAGAGAGAAAAAATAGAGAGTACAAAGAAAGATACAAAAATACAGAGAGGGTCTGAGGATTGAAGTTCACCCGTAGATACTACCCAAAGTGGCTTAAAGGTTTCCAATGTGCCAACATTCTGCCCAACACAAGAGACGAAAATGCCATCAAAGAAGTAAAAAAAAACTAAGAATTCATCCATCTCTATTCAATTTACATTCCATTCCACACACTTCAATTACATTAAGCATATCCACATTTCATTCTTCATTATTCTCCATCTTCCATTTTTCATTTTATTTGCTTGCCCAGGATATTAAATCCTTGATGCAAGGCGAGTTAGCATTTTTATTTTATTTACTACATTTTACTTTATTTGCCTACCTGAGGCCACTTGGATCTGTGATGTAAGGCTAGATAACTTTTCTTTATCACTGCCTACCCGGCTCTCACAGCTTATGCGAAGCATGATGAAATATAAAATACTGAAATTCCATTAAATTCCCCAAAATTACAAATCTTGTGAAATAGAGACCGTACATTATGTGGGCAGAAAATGGTGCTTGAACCCTTCCTTTTCCATCATCAAGGCCCTTACTTGGAATCTACGGTCGCAAACTAATCGCAAGAGTCACTTGAGTTAGAAAATCGTGATATTTCCTAACTCCTAAGCGATTCCATGGTTCCAAGCCGGCTGTAGATTTTATGCTTTATTTGGCTTGTGGCGACTCTCAAATCAAATGCATTTTTATACCCGAATCATGTAAATGTTATATTGTAATCTAGTACCCAGAGTTGTCAAATTTTGTTGTACCAAATCATTTAGAATATGTATCATGTTTTGATGAGATGATTAGATCAACTTTGTGCATTTTAAAGTTGTTCAAGTCTTCGTAGAACTTCTCTATGTATTCAAGTTGAAGAAGCGTTGTTGAAGTTCAAGATTTCAAGCTCAAGTATAAGTACAAGTTCAAGGCTCAAGTTCAAGTCTAATTTTCAAGTTCAATATTTAAAGACCCAAGAATTCAAGTCTTTACTCAAGCTCAAGTTAAAGATTTGAAGACAAGTTTCAAGTATTTCAAGTGAGTGAATTTGCAGAGCGAACGATGTTTCAATTGTTCAAACTCACAAACAAGGTATGGATGACCCTATATTGACCATAGGTTAGGTCATATTCATTGCATATGCTATATGAGTCATTTCATAAGTTTATAAGTCATTTCCTCGACTAGTCCTAATCTTTGTTCGACTAGTCCAAGCTTGAGCTCGACCAGTCCTAGAGTTTTTTAACCAGTCTAATATTTATTGCAAATTCTCTAAATTTTTTATTGGACCCTCGACCAGTCGTGGAGACTGCTCGACTAGTCGAGTGAACAGTGTTTGACTAGTTGTACAGGCTCGACTCAAAGTTCAACAAGGTTTTTTAGTCCCACTCGACCAGTCAAGCAAGTCACTTGACCAGTCGAGCAAGCTATTCGACCAGTCGAGTAACGACCTTATCTTATCGCGTTAGAAATTTTGAAATTTAGTTAGTCCTTCTACCAGTCGAACCGACCCTTAGACCAGTAGAGTGAACAGTATTTTCACCTATAAATAGATAACGAATCTTGAAGTTTTTCATTTATTCCAAGTTATATCAAACCATCACTCTAAGAGATAAGTTCCTGCACTTCTTAAGCTATATTGTGTTCATTTAAAATTCTCTTAAATAACTTTTTGCATTTGATTTTGTGATCTCCATTCAACTCTATTTCTTTAAATAAGGGAATTGTGATTTTACCCTCTTTAAGATCAAAATCAAATCAAGCTACCCTAGGCTAAATTAATCTAAAAATTATTTAGATTTAAAACCTTTAATTTGTGACTGGATATTGAATATCTTCGTCTACATCGGATTGGTTCTATCAGGCTTCTTCAGAAGGAGAATTTTCAGATAAGTACTATTTATATTTTATGTATCTTTTGTGGTTTGTGAGGTTATGTCAGAAAAATCTCATTTTTGGTTTTGTCTGAGGTAATCCAGAAAATCTCAGTGTGGGGTTTTTGTAATTGTGTAAGCCCATCTAAAGACACAGTTGTGAAAGTTTTAAGGTAAACCTTGGAAAACCTTTTTCATATTGAAAGCCAATATCCCGTAGGTGTGGATATTGGGAGTGGAGTAGTTGCGTGGCTATTTTTCAAACAGTTGGTGTACACACAAACGAACCACTATAATTCCTGAAGTTGTGGTGGATGATTAGATTTGTTTATGTGTGTGAATGTTGTAATTTACTTTATGCACTTGTGGTGAATGGTGTAATTTACTTTATGCATTTGTGATAAATGTTGTAATAACTTAGTTTATTTCATTTGCCTGTTTATTGGTTTGAGTTTTTTATACTTACAAACATTCTAGTAAGGTTGTCCTACCAAAAGCCTTTGGTTTTTGGTGTTAGGTTGTCCTTAAAACTAAGTTTGTATCAACCTCTCAAGACTAATACATTTGAGATTGCTGTTTACTTGTGCTATGTTATTACTTGATTGTGCTATTTATCTTTGTATTCTGCATTTATTTTTTAATTTGGCATAGTCCTATTCACCCCCCTCCCCCTTTAGGACGTTAAGCTCGGCCTTTTCAAGTGGTATGAAAGCCTAATAGATCCTTTTTATTATTTGGATTCATTTCCTGAGCTAACTGATCTGAGCTTATAAGATGTCAAATGCACTGATGGAACTAAATCTATTAAAGTTACACTTTATTTTTCATGGACCACACTTCAGAAAAATGAGAGTAGTGCCAATGCAAAGGCTTTAAATGCAATCACTTGCGCACTATCACCAGATGAATTCAAAAGAATTATATATTGTGATACTACAAAGCAAGCCTGGGACATTTTAGAAATGACACACGAGGGTACAACTATTGTCAAGAAATCTAAACTTCAAATCCTCACCCCTCGGTTTGAGGAGATACATATGGAAGAAACTGAAACTTTCATGGACTTTTATACTAAGTTAAATGACATAGTCAACTCTATGCGGGTTCTTGGTGATAATATCCCAAAAAGTAAAGTCCGTGCAAAGATATTGTGCTCATTGCCTGATAGATTCAATTCTAAGGTCATTGCCATTTAGGAACTTCGTGATACGGATAATATGAGGGTTGAAGAGCTTGTTGGTTCTTTACAAACCTATGAGTTAAATTTTAAGACTCCTAAAGGTAAGTCCATAGCCCTTAAGTCTTCTAAAAATATTTCTCATGATAAAGCTAGTAATTCTGATTATGAAAATTCTGAAGATGATATGACACTATTAGCCAAGATGTTTTATAAAATTTTCAAAAGCAAAAAGAGGGTAGATTTTCAAAAACCTTCTAAAAAGAAAAGGACTAGATTTAAAAATTGAAAATCTATTAAAGACAGTCAATGTTTCAACTGCCATGAATACGGGCATCTGACAAACAAATGTCTAAAAAGGGACAAACCTAAGAAGAAAGGTATGTTGGCCATATGGGATGAGTCATCTTTCTCTGAAGCTTCTTTTGAGTTTGATGATTCTGAACCCGAGTTTGCTAATGAGATCAAGGCCTTAATGACTCTAGCCAGAGTCACTTCCTCAGACAGTTGTAATTCAACTTATGATGAAAATCTGAGAAGCGATCCTGAAAATAATGATGATTTACAAGATGCCTATAATGCCCTATATAGGGAAAGTTGCAAGATAGCTATAAAATTAAAACTTCAAAAAGAAAAGTTTTTAAAGTTAAAAGAAGATTTTAATAACTTAGTTTTAAAAAAATCACATTTTTCTGATTATTTTAAAAAAGCTAAGTGTGATTTTAGATTTCAAAACATCCCAAGTTGAAAACCTTAAATCAGAAAATAAAAAACTAAAACTAGAAGTCTTCTCTCTTGAGTTTGAAGGATACTTGGAGGTATGCCCAGGGTGATCCTAAACTAGAAAGACTGCTAACCGGATCAAGGAAATGTGGCGATAAATTTGGTCTGGGCTACGATAAGAATACACCTCCTAAAAGTAAGTCCACTCCACCTACGTTTGTTAAAAGGGAGTCCTCTAACTCAAAAGGGAAAAGTCTAAATCAAAATAGTTTAAAAAATCCTAAAACTTTTCAGACTATGAAACCCAAAAGCAACCATATCAATTATAAAAATCAGAATCATAACCCCTTAGCTGAGAAAATTGTAGATTTACTCAAGGAGCTTCTAAAATCTAACTCAAATGGTAGAATATGTAACAACTTCAAGCGTAGAAAAACCAACTATGCTCCAAAACCCAAAACAGTAATGAAATGAGTCTTGCCCACACCGCTTTCAAGGCTTCGAGTCAATCAAAGTGGTACTTAGACAGTGGTTGTTCTAGACACGTGACAAATGATAAAGATTTATTCACCAATCTAAAAGATATGACTGATGGCTCAGTCACATTCAGTGATGGTAGCAACTACAAAATTATTAGCCAAGGTATTGTTCAACTCTTTAATCTTCCTCTATTTGAGAATGTTTTATTTGTAGAGGGCCTTAAGCATAATCTCTTAAGCATTTCTCAAATTTGTGATAATAAGCATAGCGTCAAATTCACCAATCAAGGGTATGAGATTTCTAATGAGAATGGTTCTGTGCTATTAACTGGTTGCAGAACATCTGAGAACTGCTATATAGTTAGTGATTCAAGGTCGTCTAAGTTATCATGTTACATGGTCCAAACCAATGAGACTGAACTATGGCATAAACGCCTAGGACATGTATAGTACCGTAATCTTTATAGACTAAGCAAAGGTGAAGTAATAAGAGGTCTACCCAAGTTAAAGAAAATTGATAAAATTTGTGGCGAATGTTAGATTGGAAAACAAACTAGGAGTGCTCACAAGAAAGTGAGCTCCAGTGCCACATCCAAACCCCTTGAACTCCTCCACATGGATCTCGTTGGACCTACTAGAACAGAGAGTCGAGGCAGTAAGAAATATATTATAGTAATAGTAGATGACTTTACCAGGTATACATGGGTAGTTTTCATGAGAGAGAAATCTGAAACTCTCGATGAAATGAAAATGACACTTAAGCGTATCCAAACTGAGAAGGAATCACATGTCTCTAAAATCCGTAGTGATCATGATTATGAAATTGACAATAGTAGTTTTGAGAAGTTCTGTAGCGATCATGGTATATCGCATGAATTTTCTGCTCCTAAGATACCTCAACAGAATGGGGTTATTGAAAGAAAAAATCGTGTGCTTCAAGAAATGACTAATGTAATGTTAAACAGCATGAAACTTCCTAAAAATCTTTGGGCTGAAGCAGTAAACACAGCTTGTTATATTATTAACTGTGTTTATACAAAAAAATCAAATAATAAAACTGCATATGAACTGTGGTTCGATAAGAAGCCAACAGTCAAATACTTTCTACGTGACAGGGAAAATATGGAAAAATTCGACACTAAAAGTGACGAGGGTATTTTCCTATGATATGCGCTAAATAATCGAGCATATCATGTTCTCAACAAGAGGACCGGTGTAATTCAGGAGTCCATTAATGTGGTTATAGATGAACACCTAAGTACACCTGTCTCAAGTTTAGAAGATGATGAAGTCTCTTTATTTGATAAAGCAGGCTCTTCATCTAGTCAAAATGACACTGAACTGTGGTCAGTTAAAGACCATCCAACTGATCAAATTCTTAGGAACTCTTTCACCGGTGTATGCACTCGCAGACAATTAGAAAACATTTGTAATTATGTGTGCTTCACATCCCAGATTGAACCGGCCAACGTAAAAGAAGCGCTTGCTGATGAAAACTAGATAGTAGCTATGTAAGATGAACTTAATCAATTCATAAGGAATGATGTATGGTACTTAGTTCCTAGACCTAATGATGAACATATTATTGGAACTAAATGGATCTTTAAAAATAAGTCCGATGAATTAGGTAATATTATAAAAAAAAACAACGCTAGACTGGTTATACAAGGGTACACTCAGATAGAAGGCATCGATTATGATGAAACCTTTGCCCCAGTCTTGAATCTATCAGACTGTTCATATCCATTGCTTGTTACGAAAATTTCAAAATCTATCAAATAGATGTCAAGAGTGCTTTCTTGAACTATGATCTTCATGAGGAAGTATACGTAGAACAGCCTACTGGTTTTGAAGACTCTAAACATACTAATCATGTTTATCACCTGAAAAAGACAGTTTATGGATTAAAACAAGCTCCCGGGGCATGGTACGAGAAATTGACTAAGTTTCTACTAAGTCATAACTTTGTAATGAGAAGTGTTGATAAGACACTATTTGTAAAGAAACACAATGATCACATACTGATAGTACAGATATATGTTGACGACATTATCTATGGAACTACTTGTTCTAACATGTCTGTTGGTTTGCAGATTTGATGACGTCCAAGTTTGAAATAAGTATGGTTGGAGAACTGAATTATTTTTTAGGTTTGCAAGTAAAACAGCTTGAAGACGGGATCTTTATTTCTCAAACAAAGTATGCTCTAAACTTAGTGAAAAAGTTTGGATTTGAGAGCGGTAAAAATTTTGATACTCTTATGAGTACGACACTTAAGTTCTCTAAAGATTCAACAGGTAAACGTATAGATCTTAAGTTGTATCACAGTATGATAGGTAGTTTATTATATTTAATTGCGAGTTGACCTGATATTGCATTTAGCGTAGGAATCTGTGCTAGATATCAATTTGACCCTAAAAAATCTCACCTGATTACTGTTAAACGTATTTTGAGATATGTCGCAAGTACGACCAATCTTGGTCTTTGGTATCCCCATGATACTAATGTTCAGTTAGCCCTAAAAAATCTTGGTCTTTGGTATCCCCATGATATTGCATTTAGCGTAGGAAACTGTGCTAGATATCAATCTGACCCTAAAAAATCTCACCTAATTGCTGTTAAACGTATTTTGAGATATGTCGCAAGTATGACTAATCTTGGTCTTTGGTATCCCCATGATACTAATGTTCAATTAGCCGGTTATACGGATGCTGATTGAGTTGGTAATATTGATGACCGCAAGTCTACTAGCGGTGGATGTTTTTATGTTGGGAATTGTCTTCTTGCGTGGCAAAGTAAGAAATAGAGTTCCGTATCGCTTTCCACAGCTGAGGCTAAGTATATTGTAGCTGGTAATGCATGCACTCAGCTTATGTGGATGAAGAGGATGTTAAATGATTACGGATTTGCGCAAGATTCTATGGTTCTATATTGCGATAATTCTAGTGCAATCAACATTTCCAAAAATCCAATCAAGCATTCACGAACTAAGTATATTGACATTAGATATCATTATATTCGTGAATTAGTGGAAGATAAGATTATTTCATTGGATTATATTCAAACAGAAAATCAACTTGTAGACATTTTCATAAAACCACTTGACAGAAACAGGTTTGCTAAATTGAAATTAGATATTAGTATGTGTAATGTGATCTGAGTTAATTATGTTTGCTTATAATATATTGCATGTGTTTATTTTTAATTTTTTTAAAATAAAAAATTGTTGAAAAAAGGAAATTTTTGATGTTGCATGACCAGTCGAGTAGATCGGGTTTAGGGGTTTTAAATGCGCAAAAAGTACTTTTTCTTCATTTCTCTCATCTTCTCCAATAAACCCTTCCACGACTGGTCGAACCCACCTTTAATTGCTACTTGGTTAGTGCATCTTTTCCATTTTCCTTTTGGATTTAGGATGTTTGCACTTCTATTTCCTTAATTTTAAAGTTTATTTCAAGTTTTCTTGTGGTTTCTTTGGTTTTCTAGCATAAAATCTGATTTGGGAGAAACCCTCCATTCCTTTCTTGTATTCCTTTTGTGCATTGTATAATGGAGAGTAGATACAAGAAGAGATCCTCTCATGGTCCCTCTTGTTCCCGTTCTGCACCGATTACGGTGTGTACTCTTCGACCACCCGAAGAGGACTCCAAATATGTGCAGGATATTCGTCTCCGCAATGTAATTTTTGAGCAGACTGTTAACTCCAATTATTTGAGTCCTTTCAATATAGTTCCCCTCCTTGAAACTATAGGATAGGCTAACCTTTTAAATTGGGGCGGTCCTGCATACTGGTCCATTGCACAGGCCATGTTTGCTTGTATAAGTGACTTCTCTGTTGAAAATTTAACTTTTACTGTGACAACTAGAGAAAGTCCGATTAATGTAGACCATCACATGATATCTAGTTTGATGGATATTCCTGTGAATAATGAAGGAATACCTATTTCTGAAAAGGGCAAGCTATATATCCATAGGGGGGGGGGGGGGGGGGGGGTTGAATAGGACTATGTCAAATTTAGACTATAACAGCGGAAAAATGATAACCAAATAAAATAAATCAATTCACAATACTTAAAATGAAAAGCAGCCCTAATAATCAAGTATTGAGAGATTGAAACAAATGCAGTTCTAAGGACAACCTTACACCATAAAAACCAAGGGTTTATGGCAGGACAACTTTATTTCTAGAACGTTCTTTGTATCAAAAAATCAAACTAAAGAGGAATAAATAAATAGCAAAGAATTGAAAATTTACAAGAATTTAAATCTAAATTATTACAACATTCCCCACTGTGCTTGAAATGTAAATATTACAACATTCACATCCGCACATACATTCCACAACTTGAAAGATAAAAGATAGAAAATTAAGCAAACATTCAAACTACAATACATAAGGAGTTATAGTGGTTTGCCTATGTGTTCACCAACTGTTAAACAACAGTCACACAGAATGCTACTCCACTCCTAATATCCTCACACAGGGGATATTAGCGTTCACTATCAAAATATGTTTCATAGGTTCACCTAAAACCTTTATAGTTGTGTCTTTTTAACTTGGGCTTACACAATCCAAAAACCCACACCTTCTGAGTTTTCTGGCTCTTCTCATATAACCAAACACAATGAGATTTTTCTACCTTAATCTCAAAAAAACTAAAAACAGAATGTAAATTACAATAATGTAAAATACCTGGATTTCTCCTTTGTAGCAGCCCAGAAGAACCAAGTCGGAGTAGAGGTTCGAATGTCAAAGTTCAATGTTCAATACTCACTTTATAATGGTTCTAGGTTCTAATAGATTTTAAATTAAACCAAAATGGGCTAGATTTAATTGATTTTGATTCCAGAAAAAGGAAAATAACACTTCCTCTTTTCAGATCAGATTGAAATACAAGAAACAAAATCAATTTAAAAAGCTAAAGAAAGAGAATATTAAATATGCACACTTAGCTTAAAATGGAGCACAAACTTATCTCTCAGAAGGCCGGATTACAGTTACTTTAGATGTCCTCAATATTCAGAGATTCATACTCTATTTATAGGTGAGCAAATCGCATCTTCGACTGGTCCAGAGATTGCTATGACTGGTCTTAGAACCAACGGATATTTGAAAATTTGAACGCGATAAGATAAGACAGTTTCACGATTGGTCGTAGGTAGTCTATGACTGGTCGAAGGACACCTTCGACTGGTCTTAGGTTGATCACGACTAGTCGAAGCCAAGCAAAATACATCGCTATAGTTTGAGTCGTAGGTTCACGACTGGTTGAAGGAACAGTTGACACTGTTCATACGACTGGTCGAACAGACCCCAGGACTGGTTAAAGCTTAACAAAAAATTCTAAATTTTTGCAACAAACTTACGACTAGTCCAGGAAAATCTTAGACAGGTCGAAGCAGTGCTAGGACTAGTCGAGAAAAATCCAGGACTAGTCTTAGAGCAGACCGAATTCTCAAATATAAAATATTTGCATTATGTATCCGAAATGACCTACTCTAAAGGTCAACCTTAGGTCAAACATACCTTAATAGTGAAGTAAGGACATTGAACCCTTAAGATATGTAACATTTAAAGAAAGTAAAGCTTGAAATCTTGATGTAGCTTTTCCTTAAAAGCTTCAATTACGCAATCTTGAATCTTGACTTGTAACTTGTAAATTCAGTTGAACATTCTCGAGTCTTGACTTGTAAACATGTCTTGTCTTTCGAAGTCGATCTTACGAGACAATGTCGTGGCTTGACATATCTTGAGTTGAGCATTGTACTTCACTAATGTAGTCAACATCCATACACTGAGACTCGCTTCGTCCATACATGCTTCATCTATACTGTGTCTCGAACATTTCCATTTATGTAATTTCACAAAGTATAAGCAGTGTTTTTGGCACCACAAATTTGACAACATAAAGGGGCTTTCAACCATAGCACTTACAATTTCTATGTTAGTTGCGAGACCATCTGAATCTGAAAAACGTATGCTAACTAGAGTGTTATGCAACATGAATGTGGAATGAAACTCTGGTATTGCGCTTAATTCCAAAAAATATGTTACCCAGATATAGGATTCTTCATCGTTTTTTCATTTCTAATGTGTATCCTCGGTTTGGTAACAAAACTGAGTTAACTTCTTTCATGGCTCACATTCTTTACTCAGGTGTTTCTTGTGTTCCAATATGTCTTCCTTCTCTTATTTGCTATATCATTATTCAGTTTCATCTCCATCCTGGCCATAATGATATTCCCTTTGTATATTTAATGACCACGCTAGCTATTCATAGTCTTGTGGTTATACCTGTTGGAGAAGCTCCTATTTCTTATCTACCCTTCAACAATTCCAACATTAATAAGATGAATCTGAGGTTGGTTCCTGGCCAAGTTGATAGGGATGATGTAGGAGCTACCGAAGAAGCTGGAAAGGAAGATGCTTTACCTCTTGATGATGTAAACATGGATAATTTATTTAATGAGTTAGAATCTGATTCTGATGCTGATCCTAACTTTCAGCCTTCTGATTTTGATGAGCGGTTAAGAACCTTGGAGGAAAAGGTAGAAGGTTTGCATGTATCATAAGAGACTTAATTCAAATATATGTGTAAATACCTTAGGCACATTAACAAGGGATTATATCAGATTGATCCTTCTATCCATGCTCCTTCTTCTGGTTCTGATTAGACTCTTTTTGTTTTGGGCATGTATTAACTTTTAACTTTTATTTGCGCTTGAATAGTATTTGAGCATGTGAACATGACTTTATGTTTCCTAAATATATTTTGCTTAACATGTTTATGTTTTTTACTCTCTTATTTCGTATACTTCTCATATATCTTTGATTATATCATCTGATTGTATTTCTTTCCTTTGTCATATTATGATAAAAAGGGGGAGAAAATGTGAAATGATTTTAATGCTTTATGATGATTGGGGATGTGTGTTGTAGATATGGTGTATTGGACATGTATTTGATTTATACAGGTTCTACATATCACCTCGACTGGATTGATGGGGAGAGTATTTATTGCTCATTTAGTGCATGATTCTTTATTGTGCATGATTCTTTTTTTTGAGGTAACTGGTGCATGATTCTTTATTTGGTTTTATCACAAATTTGACAAAGGGAGAGATTGTAAATGCTATATTGTAAATCTAGCTCCTAGAGTTGTCAAATTTTGTTTCACCAAATCATTTAGAATCTGTATCATGTTTTGATGAGATGATTAGATCAACTTTGTGCATTTTAAAGTTGTCCAAGTCTTTGTCGAACTTCTCGATGTATTCAAGTTGAAGAAGCATTGTCGAAGTTCAATATTTCAAACTTAAGTACAAGTACAAGTTCAAGGCTCAAGTTTAAGTCTAATCTTTAAGTTCAGTACTTTAAAGACTCAAGAATTCAAGTATTTACTCAAGCTCAAGTTCAAGATTTGAAGACATGCTTCAAGTATTTCAAGTGTGTGAATTTGCAGAGCGAACGATGTTTCAATTGTTCAAACTCACAAACAAGGTATAAATGACCCTAGATTGACCATATGTTAGGTCATATTCATTGCATATGCTATGTGGGTCATTTCATAAGTTTATAGGTCATTTCCTCGACTAGTCCTAGTATTTGTTCGACTAGTTCAAGCTCTGGCTCTACTAGTCCTAGATTTTTTGACTAGTCTAAGATTTGTTGCAAATTTTTAAAATTTTTTATTGGACCCTCGACTAGTCGTGGAGACTGCTCGACTAGTCGTGCAGGCTCAACTCAAAGTCTAGTAAGGTTTTTTAGTCCCACTTGACCAGTCGAGTAACGACCTTATCTTATCGCGTCAGAAATTTTGAAATTTGATTGGTCATTCGACCAGTCGAAATGACCCTTAGACTAGTCGAATGAACAATATTTTCACCTATAAATAGAGGATGAATCTTAGAGTTTTTCATTCATTCCAAGCCATATCAAACCATCACTCTGAGAAATAAGTTTCTGCACTTCTTAAGCTATATTGTGTTCATTTAAAATTCTTTTAAATAACTTTTTGCATTTGATTTTATGATCTCCATTCAACTCTATTTCTTTAAAGAAGGGAATTGTGATTTTACCCTCTTTGAGATCAAAATCAAATCAAGCTAGCCCAGGCTGAATTAATCTAAAAATCATTTAGATTTAAAACCTTTCATTTGTGAGACTGGACATTGAATATCTTTGTCTACACCGAATTGGTTCTACCAGGCTTCTTCAGAAGGAGAATTTCCAGATAAGTACCATTTATATTTGATGTATCTTTTGTGGTTTGTGAGGTTATGCCAGAAAAATCTCATTTTTAGTTTTGTTTGAGGTAATCCAGAAAATCTTAGAGTGTGGGGTTTTTGTAATTATGTAAGCCCATCTAAAGACACAATTGTGGAGGTTTTAAGGTGAACTTTGGAAAACCTTTTTCATAGTGAAAGCCAATATCCCGTGGGTGTGGATATATTGTGAGTAGAGTTGTTGTGTGGGTGTTTTTCAAACAGTTGGTGTACACACAAACGAACCACTATAATTCTTAGAGTTGTGGTGGATGATTGGATTTGTTTATGTGTGCGAATGTTGTAATTTACTTTATGTACTTGTGGTGAATGGTGTAATTTACTTTATGCATTTGTGGTGAATGTTGTAATAACTTAGTTTATTTCCTTTGCCTGTTTATTATTTTGGGTTTTTGATACTTACAAACGTTTAGTAAGGTTGTCTTGCCATAAGCCTTTGATTTTTGGTGTTAGGTTGTCCTTAGAACTAAGTTTGTATCAACCTCTCAAGACTAGTGCATTTAAGGTTGCTATTTACTTGTGTTATTTTATTATTTGATTGCACTATTTATCCTTGTATTCCACATTTATTTTTTAATTTGGCATAATCTTATTCACCCCCCCCCTCTAGGACGTTAAGGTCAGCCTTTACAAGTCAATAGCACACATTGCCCACTATAACAAAATCAATACCAAAGCCACTAAAGTGAGGGCACTGCCACACTCATGCGCGCGCGCGCGCGTGTGTGTGTGTTGGGGGGGGGGGGGGAGGCGTTCACAGGAAGTTTCTTCCTCTGAGATTGTTTCTGTGCTATATACAGAACTACCATCATCAAGAAATTCTAGGATTTCTGACTTATATAGGATGTCTAAGTCATGCTTTTCACCGTTGGTTATCATGCATTGAACTACGTTAATGCATTGCTCTTTCTTATATTGGTTGAGCCATGAAGGGGCATAATGACCTTTCTGTCTACAAGTCCAACATTCTTGCTTAGACTTATATCTGGTTTGCTCAAATGATTTCCTATATTTTGGAACCTTTTTTTCTTTGCGAAGAGTTTTTCTTCCAATATTGTCTTGATTTTAATTTGCAATATTGTTCTTTAGGATTTTTGAAAGTAGTGGACTTTTTAAACCTGTATCTCTTTCTCTTGAAAGAATCAAAATCTTTGTGTTTCTTTTAGTTTTTCTTCTTCCAAGTTTCGCTTCTCTTGGAATTGCTCTTTTCTCCACACCCCCATTGGATTAGAGGGCAAGGATCACTTTCATCTTTAAAGCTTGGTATTGCCTCGAATGCTTTCTTGACAATCCTTTACTCTTTGATTCTCCTTTTCTATTGGAGGAGATAATCTGTGGCAAAGTTAATTCGTTCGCCTATTGTATTATCTTTAACTCCATTAACTCTGCTCCATTCTCTATATCTAGAGAGGAGTATGTCTCCAATTTTCAGTATTTTAAGGAAATAGTGATCGTTTTTCTGACCGATCATTGCCTTTATGATAGAGTGTACATAATATAGTTTTTACTATATTATTTTATCTTGTTAATGTTGTAAATTACTAGCTGAGTTAGCTTGAATTTTGCAGCTTCTCACTCACACTGAGGATTAAAATGGCTTGGCTGTCCTATGAATTCTTTTTTTTATGAGGGAAATATATCTATCAACAAATATCTGGTTAACATATCGTTTTATGAATATTTGAATGAGTTGTTGAGTCTCTGTTTCAGAAGCTGTAACACCCCGAACATTTCAACACCCAAGTATTGAAAGTTTTCGGTGTTACCAAGAAGTTAACTTAATATGTATGTGTATGATACCACTCAAACTATCCTAACCTTACACACATTCTCCAACATCGATCTGATCGTGAGAAATAATCTCCATGCATAGATCAAAGCCATCTGACCGTTGAATTTAAGACAGTGTTACCCATCATGTGAACCTTCCCGTAAATGAATTAACAAATAATTCTCCATCCGTAATGATTTAAATGTAAGTTCGTTTGTAAGAATTGTTTAGAAAGATGCATACAAGCCATGTAGAACCCACAAAACTCTTAGAACAACAATAATTACGAAAATGCCACTAACCTAGACCCCTGAATACGAGATCACCTGGTTTCCACGATCCATTTGATGTGAAATATTCTACCAGGTCTAATTATCATATATTAACCATGCACGTCGAATTTTAACCCTTAGATCATTGTAAAAGTGATCCAATTGACAGATGAGCCCCTTAATTGTTGATTTTGGTGTCCATTGAGTGAAGAAAGGTCCTGGGTAGCCATAGTAGGAAATTTCCCTTCATCTATGTCTGTATGCTCTTATGAACAGGTTGAATGACAAATAAACATCACTATAGGGCCTAGAAAGGTTTCAACGATCGAAGTCATAATGCCTACTATTACATGTAAGGTGATCCACTTGATCTTTGGATATGCTTCAATTTTGGGCCCAACCATTAAATTAGGTGGAAAAACGAATGGATGGTGTAGATTTCTCAAAAACATCATAGCGGACACCACACCTAGACCACATGTGCACATCAGGAGCACACCCATGCTGCATCGTATCTTAGAGTCGGTCAAAGACTCTTTGACCTGATGAAATTAAAAAAAATAGATATTCTCCCGCCAGTGATATTCAAATGGAATCGTCCGTTTGCAATTGTTGTGGCCCACCATCGGCGAACCTTTAGAAAATCCAAACCATCTAGTCTACTGTTGAGTTGAATTCGAATAGAACCTAGCTGGCCCTATGTACCCATGCACGCACATGTGCATGCGACAGCGATTGCAAGAAATTTTGTCGTCTGCAATGTGAACAGACAACGTCTGTTAGAAGGAGTTGCGGCCCATTATCACGATCGTCAAGGATGATCTAAACCATCCATTGTACTTATGGGACGATTTCGACTAGACCCTAGACCATTTCATTCCCAATTCAACCCGAGGAAATGAGCAGATCCTCATTTACACTCTCTTGTAAATAGCACCCAAGAAACCGATTCGGTTTCAAACTCTCTGCGTGAGAAACACGAAAGGGGCCTACCTGGGCTGATCGGAACCATCCAAAATTAGGAAGGAGAGTTTTTGACTGCACCCACGTCGGCAAAAGAGGGAGGAAAGATTGTTAGAGGATTCGCACTTCCCGACTCCTACGCAGGTAGCCGCATTGAGCATCTTTGCAGGGCCACCGTCTTCTCGATCCTACACTCAAGAAGACGATCACAACCTTCCATCGGAAGCTCCATCCAAGGACGACCCAATACCATCCAGTTTCGACCAGTTTTGTGGAAGGAGAGAGGAACAAATAGCGTCGCTAAGCTTGGACAGCAATTGCGCTGTTTTACTTGTGCAGGAAAACAGTAAATGCAAAAAGAACGCCTTCGTTTCTCTGGGCACGTAAACAGGCTGCGTAAGATGAGTTGGTGCAAGAAATTCGCGGCCAACTTAGAGCCCTCACATCTATAAATGGGACCCTTCGTCCATTGGTGAGGGAAAGAAGAGAGCAGAGAAAGAGAAGAAAAAAAAACGGGAGAGAAAATCTGACGAGAGAAGAAAGTAAGAAACAAGAAAGAAAGAAAGACAAGAGAGAGGGTGGTTTGGACAAGAATCTAGTCCGTCCACACCAATTGCCAACCACTAGAAGAAGAAGAGAAAGAAAAGAAAGAGAAAGAGAATGAGAAAGAAAAGAAAAGAAAGGAAAGAAAGAAAGAGAGAGAAAAGAAGGAAACATGGAGGTCAGACTAGTTGCGCCTCGAGCTACCATGGAGGCTTGGTTCGACTCATAACCCTCTTTTTTCTCTATCTTCCTTTTCCTTCCCTTTTGAATATTTTCTTCTCTACACACACACACATATATATTTTAAGTTGAAACATATAAAACCAGACTTTAATTTAGGTTTCCTTTAAAACTCACCAAACTAAATTGAATCCAACAGTATTATAAATCAAACTTTAATTTTAATCATTTGAGCCTTGTCAATTAGGACTAGATTTAAATCCAAAAGTATGCGCTTGAACATCTAACCCTGGTGGTAGGCAGATAGACAATCAAAGGTGATGATTTTATTCCTTTAAGCTTACAATAGTTTGAGTTGATATGTTTTATCTTGCCTTTAACATACTATGTTTTCATGTTACTAAGATTCTCTCTCTGCGATTGTTTAATTTACCATTAACACTTATTTACCCTTTTGGGAATCGTGATTCAGTTTACATTCCCTATCACTACAAGTGATGTGTTAAAGGTATCTCAACTAGCAACTCAATATTTATCGTGGACGTAATGCGTTCGGGTAGCGACCCTCTTGGTCAGCACGCAATTCCGTGGGTTGGTTAGTGTGGTGCACAATCGATGTAAGTAAATCACTATGCCTGTTACACCACTTCTTGAGATTGGATGTCACAAATAGTCACTTAATGAACACATCGTGTTACGTAAATCCCTCAATTGTATCGTTGTGTCGCATAAATGTGCTCACATAAATCCACGTTAATGTTGGACGCGCCAGTGAATATCTGTAGTGTGAGAATGCAGGTCGAGTTAGATATGATGAACTATTTTTCACATTGTAACAGTGATCACTACATATGATGAGCCGCACACACTTTGCTATACATATATTCATGTAGATTATTTGTGCATATCGATATCTCTTGTAGTGGTGGAGTACATGACGTATCAGAATCCTTACATTACTTTTATGAATCTCTTGAATTATTGTTAATCTTAAAGGATAATCATCACTACAAGTATGGCGTTGACCCTCTCCGACCGTACAGATGATATAAGTGCTATACAAAATAAAGACCTAAAGGATCATCTCCCTATGGAAGATTATACTGAAAGAATAAGAAGATAGTTTTTGACTTAGTTTTATACTTCTACTGCAAACTCGATAAATGTAATAAACTCCCATTGAGAGGGCATTTAATTATTTACTTAATTCTTTTACTCTGATGAAATAATCAATGCAATCGGTTTTATTCTCGTGAATGTTACCTTCATGAATGTATCTGGATGTGTGATCCAAATGAAAAAAGGTACGATTTTTCAAGCATCCAATTCATTTATTAACACCTGATTTTCTTGGGCACGAGTATGAACTCTGGCTATGAAATTTCGGGATGTTACAGAAGCCTCTTTGACATAGTCAATATAAGTTATGACACTTTCTTTTAAGGAGTTTTCTGCATAGGCTTGACATGATTGTGCATCCTATGCTGGATTGAGTGCAAAGAATTGCTCTATTCTCTATTGCCAAGATTTTATGGCAGAGGCTTTGTCTTGAACATTATCTAGGTTAAGATAAATTCCAGTTGGATTAATTAGAATTTCGTCCATTGTTCTTTGTTCTTCGAATGACTAGGTAAACCTTTAACAAATGTATGTTTAGGTTTCTCAATGCTTTTGTAAATAGGTATACTAAAGCGTGTGCTTCTAGTATCTCTATTTTGCTATGGAGTTTGCTGTGATGGTCCTACATCATCAACTTCTCTTGGGACAACTTGGTCTCCTGCTGCCATGTTGCACCTTCCTTTAAACTTAGATTTGTATCGAGTTTTAAGTGTGCATTCGTCTAAAAGAGGTTTGGAAAACCCTTCCGTTTTTTTTTGACTACTTGTCTAAGTTCGTCAAAGCTCTTTGCTTCTCTTATTCTAATCATGTAGAATCATGCACTGGAAGACTTTGTGAAAGATTTATAGGGTCTTTCTGAAGATGTTTCACCTTCTTCTCTGTATCTGCTGGTGCTGGCTCTTACTGGTATGTGAATACTAGCTTTCTTACTGGATTCATCATGCTTAATTGTTGTACTTTGATAAAAACGGTCGGGGGCATTCAAAGTAGGATTGTTTGGCATTGTTGCGAGTGGAAATCCATTTAGGTTTGCCAAATTGCAACAAAACATCGTCGGTCTCTGTTTGGTGAAAGAAGGCAACATCTTTCTAGATCTTTCTCTTTGGCACCAACTGTGGAGAATGTTACATCTCGAAAATGTTGTTAAGCATTTCAGAAGTATTATGACGACTCCAGGTATGGTCGTTATCAATGCTTTTAGATCTAACAAGAATTTTTGGTTCAATTTTCTGCTCTAGATTAAAGGGTGTAAGCCTTCTTCTGGGCTCTGATGATACATTACGTAACACTGATAGTGTAACGCCCCGTGTTTTCAGGACCCGAGTATATGACCAATTTTCCAAAAACTAAAGTGTTAACCCATAAAGAGCCAAATTATATATATATTTCTTATCATTCAGAGTTAGCAGTTAGCATAGCATGGACAAATCAAACGTAAAGGAAAGTTGCATTATCATTTAAATATAGAATAAGCTGCTCATAATGGCTTATATAACCAATGTCTTTGAAATTAACAATTACAAGACTTTCATGACTTAATACATGAGAAATAAAAAGAAGTATATAAATCTAAACCGCAAGACTCCGCAGCTCTTCCTGACAATACAACCATGCATCTCTGGCCATATACCCGGTTCCTCATTAGTCTGAACTTGAAAATCACTTACGCCACTTGTGCTACTTGTATGGTTATATATTTGTTGGATGAGTGGCCAACTCAGTGTGAATTCCCCTTAAGATTACACACCGTCGCTTCAGACAAGTATAACATGAAAGCAACAAGGTAATCAAAACATAACAAAATGCAGTCTTATTATAGGCATGGATGCGTGAATGCATCATCGTTCCCGGGATGCTCATCCATGCTGACATTGGGTTCGTCACTCATGCAAAGAGGCTGACTATTAACAAAGTACATCATGTGCCTACATCATGTACTACATAACGACTGCCTATCGTACATCACGTACATTAGCGATAGACGTTGGTTTGTATCATATATGCATGATGAACCAAACCATTATTACTCCAGTTACAATCAACCAATTTAAATTAACTCAAGGTCACTATGGGTGCTTGTCACCAGCGTAGGCCGATGGCTTGGGCATAGTGTCCCATAACCACCATCCTTGGCCCATGGGTCCATCGCCTTAGGGTGTATATAGAACCCATCAACACGTGACTAATCAATTCTCGATGTATGGGAAACTACCATCGTATGTTGAGTGGAAATGACTGTCAAAGGTACTAAAATACGATGATTAAAATAAGTCGATAGGCCTGCCTTAAACACGAATAAGCAGCGGTGATAAAAACATCAAACGGTTCATCCAAAAATTAAATAGGTGGATTCACTCCATAGATGGTAAGTTTCATAAATAAATTGTCACTAATATAACCTCCATATTGAGGGTCTATTTCTAGCACAACTAGTCTCATTACACCTTGAGTACGGACTCTCTTTCTTAAATAGAGGTTCACCTCATAAACTAGAGAGATTTCAATTCATGTGTGTCTTGCAAACAGTACAAAAGTATATCTAACTAGCATAGAGATCAAGTATCGAATTAGGATACCATCCTAATAGAGTACAACCTAAGTGCAAGTATAAATATAGTTCAAGAACTATTAAATGAATCAAGGTCTAGCATATGCATTTCATATTCATGATCAATTCTCAATATATATCCAAGTAAACTAATCATATAATTAATCAAGCCCTAAGACATCATTCATAATCAATTTTAAAAGCTATCCTTAATCTAATTTAGGGATGGAAAGCTCAAGGGAAAAAGTTATCTCCTTATACTTTGAATCACCTTCTAGTGTCGCTAAGTGCTTGTGCCCTTAGGATTTAATCCTACCACAAATTATGAACTTATACAATCAGATCCAAGTTCTACGCACTACCTATGTTTAAGATCATAGCCTATAGTTTAAATTATTTACCTTAGGGTTTTTAATATAAAATTAGGATTTTCTTCTTAGGGTTTAGTCTTAAACTTAGATTATAGGACTTGAACTCTAGTTGGTGTATTAGTTACAATTTAATCGTAATAATTATAAGATAACTATTAATGTTAGTGTTATAATTTATATTAGCTAACATATCCATAATGATGGTTCACAAGTTCATATTTAAATGTACCGACATTATCTAACATTCTTATAATGACTAATAACCTCTTAATAATACAAGTAATAATAATAGAATCTTTACTAATGATAATATAATAAAGACTAATACTAATAATTGTATTAACAAGAATTGTACTAATTCACTAATTCCGTAATGAAAATGATGATATTTTCTAATGATGATAATAATAGCTATCGATACTGAACCTATTCATGATAATACTTAAGAATGGTAAATAAAATATAAATATCTAATGATCATAGGTTTGTTTATAACATCCAATATTAGTACAAAGAATCAGCCAATGGTCAATCATACTTGATAATCACAATGATCATGGTTACGGTCTTAACCTAAGGTTTGGATTGCCTAGGTTTAGGGTTTAGAGTTTAAGATCCAATCCATACAATTAATTTGTAACAATATTAGAAATGAAGTAATGATAAGTAATAGTTATCAATTAATACTATCAACTCTAATCTTATTATAAATAGTCTACTAATGACAACGTAAGAATAATAATAATAATAATAAATGTTAATATCTAATATGAACAACCAAGTATTAGAATTAGTAACGTCCATTAATAGTTCATAAAAATAGTAAAGTATTGATAATTTGATTTTTAACAATTCCAATGTATGAAGATGGGAAGTTGGGATACCTTAGTTGACCGATTCGATGGACTCAGCTTGATCCAGTGAGAAGGCTTGGACTGTTACAATGCTGGCCCACACTGACCTTGACTCGGTCCTGGCCGAGTTGACTTGGCACAACTCAACCGCCCACATATTCTCTCTCTTTCTTCTTCTCCTCCCTGCTTCTCTTCTCTCCCTAGACTTCCCAATAGTCGAGATTGGGCCGACCTGCACTCAAGTCGGATGGGCATCAGCCCCGACTCACACTCCAGCAATTCAACTCGGTCTGACTCAACCGACTGACGACTCACTCTCTCTCTTTCCTCCTCTTCTCTCTTTCCTTTCTCTCCTTTCTTCCTTCTCTCTCTCTCTCTCTCTCTCTCTTCTTCTTCTTCTTCTTCTTCTTCTTCTTCCTGATTTCTCTCTCTACCTTGGGGTGAACTAGACCCAACCAGGTTTGTCCCAAGTTTGAATCGAGTTAGCGACTCGGTTGGCTGAACATGAACGTGGTGCACCTGCACCACCCCAACTCTCTCTCCATTTCTCTTCCTCTCCCTCTTTTCTTTCTCTTTTCTCCTTTTCTCTTCACTCTCTCCCTCTGGTCAGCAGCAGCAGGACTAAACCCAGACCTAACTCGAGCTGAACTCGGCAGGGAGTCGGGTTGCAAGGCACCAGCACCGGCCCGACTTGGTGCAACTCGACAACTTGCTGGGTCGAGTCACCAGCAACCATCCCCCTCTCTGCTTTCTTTTGCAGGGACCCCAACATGTTTTGTTTGGGCCCATTAGACCAACAAGATGGATGGATCGAATCAGCTCTAGGTGGCCTGTGTTGATCGTAAATGGTCGGTTTTGAAGGAGTTGGAAACACAATTCTGCCCGCATGCCAGCCCGATTCAGCTGGGATCCATGCGCATGCACGTGCGTATGGGCTCGTGTGGATAGCACTATCTTATCTAGATTTGAGGGACGTGCATGATGGACGGTTCCGATCGTGGAGATGGGACTTGATTGGTGGGCCACGATCAAGGTTTCGGACGGTTGTCCAATTCCTAGTGAAGACGCGAAAGGCAGAAGGAGGATTTCTTCTTCGGGCTTGGGTCAGAATCTGTTAGACCGAGCCCATGGTCCGGTGCACCATAGGTTCACACCTACTGTGGTAGGCACACGATGAAGTGTGGGGTCCTCAGTGATGATGGAAGAAATCCACTCCATCAATTCAGTTTGGGGGCCCTATCAAGGCCTCTGACCCAAAAATCAGGCAGATTTAAAGCTTAGGTGGGCCATGCACATAGATATGGGTCTTAAATTGTTGATTTTTGTTGATCCGATGGCCAGATTTCATTCAAGCTAATCATCAACGGTAAAAGGGTACTAATAGGCTATGTGTATGTTCAAGACCTTCATAATGTGTTAGTAACCAAGAATAGTTTTAATACTAATTTTATTATTACTTTTTTATAAATTATTCTTATCTAAAATTGGAATCGTAGGGCCCATGATGATGATCTTGACAAATCCCATCCATTCATTCATCTCCAAGAACTCACTTAGGACCTTCGGCTAGAGATCAGTTAGATCTAACATTTGGGTAGACCATAACAACGAATTTCCTCCTACATACTGATCTTTGTTGATCCAGTAGTTGGATTGATCCCAATTGGGATATCAACGGCCAATAGGCTCTAGGATCATTTGTGTGTTTGGGTCCACCTATTCTATGTGTTGACAATACCATTATTGCTATTAAAATCCCTCCAATGATATTATTCATATTATTATACCATTACCACTTATTTTATTTGTATATCACTATTATATGCGTATCCCTAAATACTTATTCCATTTATTTATCTATTTAATTTCTTTTTTTTTTTGTAAGACCTTTAATCAGAGTCATCAATGATTTGAATAATTCCATATCGAGTCATGTGCCCAATTTTTAGGTACACATGCTACTCAAGAGGTTTATGGTCGATTTTATAATCCGATGGTTGATTTAGGAAGATCAATCGTTAGATTGATCATAGAAATGTTGTGGACCTAATGATGGTGAAAGTTCCATTATTTCTCTAGGGAGTCCTATTAGTGTGATTGAGCGACGTGTCAAGGGACAAGGAGCCGTGGCCCCATTGATTCAGGCTTCAAAGCCTAAGATGCATGGTTAGGTTTAGCCTAATAAGTGTGAATGTTCAATGAACTAGGCTTATGTTACTAAGTTAGATCTCCACGATAACACCCGAGTACTATAAAGTTATGGGTGTTACAGATAGTCAATAGCTAAGGTATCAAAGCTTTTGTTAAATGTCTTATATCCGATAGTAGATATGAGTAACTTGACTGACTGACTAACGGCAAGGGTCATTGTATACCCTAACAACACATTGAAGTATGTGATGTTGTTGTTAAAGTCTAACTAGCTGATGCCAATTATGCTTTCTCTAAAATTACTTTCTTTGGTGTTTACAAGGCAACAACAATTTTTTAGAAGGTGTAGACCTTGAATTATGCATTGGAATAATCCAAAGGTTAGGAATCCAAAACCTTGGTTATATCCCTTTTGCTGAATCCATTCTGGTTTAAACACTTGGAATTGTTGAACTGAATCAACAATAGTAATTGTCTCTGAGTGTTTAGTTAGATCCTATTTCTTTATTTTAAGAGTTACTTCATGAATAAAGATATCAACATACCTGACTTTTGGAAGTTTAGATTTGTGGAGAGCTTCTTCGACGGCTATCCTTTCGAAGGCGATAAATTTGGACCAGTTAAACCTTTCAGGTTTCTGGTATCGCTCTTGGAAGTTGATGCGAATATTTGCACCATGCCTCTTAGTAGCTTTAATCATAAAGAATTTAGTGTCTTTGTCCTACAGGTGGATTTGATGATTGAACCTGTGAGGTTTGATCTAAACCTTCATTAGGATTCTCTATTTTGCTAGTTCTTCATTGGATTATGGATTGATGGTAGGATGTGGTAAGTTAAGAGTGTATCGACTGTCACCATTGAGCCAGTCATGCCCTATAAAAAAGTAGTCATATAAAGGCATGCTTGCATTATGACTCAACATATGAAGCCGTTATAAATTTATTCACTTAGAGGGATGTCTAGTCAGCAAGGTCTTGGTCGACAATGACATGACTATGAATATCCTCCCTACCAGAATGACGACGAAACTGAAAAAAAGAAAATCGGATGATCTAATTTTGACTGAAGTCACGGTCAGCAATTTTACTAGAGTAGTAACACAAGCATGGTTTCTTGCCTATTGAGTTGACTGCAGGAACCAAGAAGGTGTAGGATATTTTTTTCATGGTTGACACTTCATCAAATTAAAATGTCTTATTTCTTTCTCATGCAATCTATCATCCTTGCACCAGTTCATCATCTTTTGGAATCAAGACAAGGTTGAATTGGTGTTGGCTGATAATAAGCCATTTTTAATCACATCCAATGTGGTTGAAGCCTATTTTTACGAAAATGAGTTTGGAACGATATGTCTTACTAGAAGGGATAAATATGGATGTCCAACTGGGATAGACTCCAATCAATCCAAACAATATAGTATGAGATATTACTACTATACTATACCTAAATAATAATCTGTCGAAGTCTATAATAACTTATCGGGCAGTTCTGTCATGTACTATAGAAGAAGTCATGTGATGAGTGTATCATCATTTAAGGGAAGAACAACTGAGTTTATGACCAAAATAAGAAAACTTGAGGAGAGTTTGAAAGAGTATGGTAATGGATGCTTCGTTGACATGGCCAAAATAATGATACCGATTGATGAGGTAGATGAGGATGGTATAGAATTGAAGTATCTCAAACAGCCCCCCAAAAAGTTAGATAAATCTCAGGTCCAAGTTCAAGATCCTCTGGTTAAAATAAACTTAGGGATGTGAAAGAATCCTAAGCCTACTTTTATTAGGGGTTTGTTGGAGCCACAAGTCCAGGCCGAACTCATTGATTTTCTTAAGGATTTTACCAATTATTTCGCATGGGATTACCATGAAATGATTGGACTAGGCTGAAATTGAGTTGAGCATAGGTTACTAACAAAAGCAGAATATTGATTGTATGAGCAACTGCCTAGGCGAATGACAACTGAAGTTACTCAGAAAATAAAAGAGGATATCAAACGATTGTTAATGGAAGAATTTATTAGACCCATCAAATATGCTGAATGGATCTCCAATGTGATTTTTGTTGTCTTGAAAAATGGTAAACTTTGAGTCTGTATTGACTTCAGGAACTTAAATCGAGCCACACCTAAGGATCAATACCTAATGCTCATTGTTGATAAATTAATTGATCAAGCAGCTGGACATCAGATGGTTCTTTTTTGGATGGCCATTCAGGGTACGACCTAATAAGTATTACACTTGAAGATGTATCAAAGATGAATTTTAGATATCCTAGACCTTTGGGGACATTCTGTTGTGTGGTGATGTCATTTAGGCTTAAAAATGCAAGGGCTACTTACTAAAGGGCCATGAATGCAATTTTTCATGATATGATTGGCCATTTCATGGAAGTATATATTGATGATGTAGTAGTTAAATCAGCCTACAAGGAAAAACATTTTTCTTACTTGCACAAATCATTTAAACGAATGAGGGTCCACAAGCTAAGATGAACCCCCTCAAATGTGTTTTTAGCGTATTGGCCGAAAATTTCTTAGGATTCTTGGTATATCAATGAGGAATTGAAATAGACCAAAATAAGGCTCGAGCAATTATAGATGCTCGATCACCTAGATACAAGATAAAATTACCACATTTACTTAGTTAGGTTTATTTTATTTATAGGTTCATTTCCAACTGTGCACGAAAGGCTAACGTATTTTCTCAATTGGTGAAGCTGAAATAAGGAAATGAATTCAATTGGAATGCAGAATATTAGTCAGCTTTCGACTAGATTAAGAAATACTTGATGAAGCCACCAGTGTTAATCCCACTAGTCAAAGGTCACTCGCTCAAGTTGTATGTTGTGGCCACTATAGAGTCGATTGGACGAAGTGTCAACCACAAATAAAGGTGCCAACACTCTTTTAGTACCTACAGTCAAGTCGACCAGTAATACACCATATGTATTTGTGAGATGCCTAGCAAAGTTACTGACTATAACCTTGGATGGGATCATATCAGCCATATATATATATTTTAATTATTTTCATCATTCTTGTTGGGAGAATATTAACGGTAACCCCATTGTCAACCAAGATTCTAGTTACTAGGATGCCCTTTAGGTGAGCATATATATCTTAAATTTTAAGATATTGAGTCATATCATGGGTGAGTCTTTCAATGACCACTCTTTCGGATGGCGTCCTTAACTCTATGGTAATAATATTTACCCGTGGTGTCTCGCTCACTCTCAATGCTCCCTCAACTGCATCTTCTCAGAGAAAAGAAGCATATTGTATTGCCACAGGAGGACCAAGTTCCTTTATGTCACCTACCATCTTACTGTGCTGAGATGACTTGTCTTGAAAACCAAATGAGAGTAAGTACCGTATTTAAATCAACCACCATGGGTGACAATGATCCAAAAATGATCTCTGAATGTAAACAGTTCCCCTCAACTATTTCTGAGTTGTGTTGCTCCTTAGAACTTATCCCAGAACACTCGACATTCTTATCGGCCATTGGAGTTGCCCCTTTCTACTTAAAAGCGAGTAAAGACACTTCCAATACTCCGATTGTTGCCATTAGCTCCTCAATCAACAAATCATCTCTTGAAAACCACTCATCACTGAGATAATTGAACAAGTCATCACAATTGTCAATGTTGCTCGATTGTAATGTATCGTTATGCTGAGTACTATCTTCAATGACCTGATTGTGCATGAAAGGCCTCATAATTGCTTTGACCATTTTTGTGGTAAACTATTCCTCAATTTGAGGGATTCTTTAGAATGGACGTGGCTGCATGATTCCTAATCGAGATGCATTTTTCGGTCTCTGCCAATTATCTTATTTTAGTTGCTTGACGCTGGTGCCAATGGCATTTTTGGGTTCGAGTCATCACTTCAGGAGCGATAGGGAATTTGGGATGCATAACCCTTTTTTAGACTTCTTTCTAAGTTGGTTGTGCCTTGACCATTTTTTGACTCAAAGTCCTTTACTAAGGCTGGTGGTCACGAGGCGAAAATGCTTTTTATGGCTGATATGGCTCTCTACTGTCATCCCCCTTTTGGAATTGCGTGTCCGACCTGCCTTGCTAGCTGAGGAGGGGTTTCAACGTCTTAAGTCATTCTGGCATGTCGGCCGCATAATGGCGAGTCTTACCGCTACGTTATGTGGTTCTTGATTATTTTGCGAAACCCGCGATCACTGTGTATGAGTTGTATTGCCCTGATATCGGTCATCGTGGTGCACCATGGTAATGACCAGGACGAAGATCAACCACTTACCTTGGTCAATCCAATCTCCACAGATTCACCGTGGCCATGTTGACATCTAGATTAAGTAAGAATGGATTAGTGTCTATCATCATTGCTTCTTCATACTTCTCTGAGAATTTCAACAGTCCATGATCAATATTATCTTAAACAATGTTCCTGAATACAGCACACTTGTTAGTGGGATGAGATTACATTCCATGCCATTTACAATATTCAACCTTTTTCAATTCATCGGCCGTGGGTATTTTATGATTACATGAAACTTTAATAAACTTCCCTACTAGTAGTATGTCGAATATCTCATCGGCTCGGATGATATCAAAGGTATATATCTTCTGAGCCTTTTTCGTGGTCGGTGCAATTGTTTCTGCATTAACTAGCGTTGATCAGATGAGTGGCCTTTTTTCTATTACCTCGATAATCACAACATCATAGTTAGGGTCATGATAATATGTTTTGATTGTCGAGTTCTTTTGTCTAGATCCTTCTTAGAAAAGCTTCTCATATATAAAAACTTTCATGATTAAATCATATAAATATACACACTTTGTTCCAGTGAATTCTTTCAAAGCTTGTATTTCAAGCTATCCTACCCAAGTGGCACAAATTTAGCCTTGTTTGTGGTGACCTTACACCGAATTTTTACTCTTTTGAACCAAGTGATGTAGCTCTCGAAAGATTCCCCAGACAACTGTCGAAAACATGTGAGATCGGCCATGGTCATCTCATTGTCTTTGGAAAAGAACTGAGCATAGAATTTTTCTTCCATCTCCTATCATGTATGGATTGAATTTGGCAGTAAGTTGGAGTACCATGTAAAAGCCGCTGCCATTAATGAATGATTGAATAATTGCAACTAGTGATATTCATTATTAGCCAGTTCACCACACTACATAGTGAATTATCTTACGTGCTCGATGGTCGATTGATTAGATCACCTGAGAATAACGTAAAATCCGGTCGATAGTTCCTTAGTAATGGGTGTTGTTGGTCAATCCATTCAAGATATGGTTTATGGTAGACTAGGATAGTATTACATCTAATGACTTGGCTTGCTACTTCTTAGACTATTTGCATGATGTGGTCATGATCCACCTATTTAAGTTTAACCATTGACAGTGGATTAGGTCCTACCCAGTTTTGCCCCTCATGGAACAATGAATTTCAAGGAAAATGCTGGAAAGTTGTCTTCCTGGCATACCATAATTTCGAACTTCAAGAACAAAATTCTTAATCTCGTGCTCTGGTCATCCGAACTTTGTGTCAAGTGGAGTATTCCTCCCATCCTAAATTGAGACAAGAGGTGACTTCTGTTGTATGGGAGGTATCAATGGTGGCTGAATCATGTTACCATCTGAACTTCATTCGACATTATACTATGTTGCCATAGGTTCTCTTTCGGTGAAGATGGCCATTAATCGGTGCATGGCCTCGGTCTGGCTAGCCGTCCATTTGTTTATAGTCTCAGTTTGAATACGAAATTGTTCAATTTGAGCATGTACTAACTCTGCTTGAGATCTCCCATATTCTTGAACATTCTGGATATGTAGTTAAACATCCCGCAATCCAACTGTTATCTCTTCAAGGGAAGTGGTCCGAGAGGTTGATGCCTCTTCCTAGTTGGTGGGACCGAGTATTGGATTGGTGTTTAAATTGAATAATTTAGGGGCCGTTTGAACTAACATGTCCTCGGTTGGAGGTGGTGTGGTTGGTGTTGAGTGTTCAACCAGAGCATTTTGATTGCTTCTTCTATTCATATTTGGATCGATCGATTTGTAATATCACACTGGTAAGTAAAATAGAGCAAGTGTCCCACTGGGTGTGCTAAGAAAAATGTTGTCGTTATTTCAATCTCGGTCATGTGATTAGTGCAAGCATGCTAAAATTAAATATGTGACTCATTTCAAACCGAACAACTATGACGCCTAATGCCAAGATAGGCAGATACATAAAAAATTAACCAGATATGATCGAGATTTTATAGGATCGATTGCCTATTTAACCACTTGCACATCGTTGCTTAAGATGATCAAGCGATTGTCAGAGGGTGGGGTTTGTCCTTGAAAATTCTTACATTCGGACGTGGAGAACAACTACAGAACACCTCTCTAGATGAAGAGCTTTGCTTAATACTTAAACTAAATCCAGCGTATAAGCGTATAACCGTATACTCGAATTACAACTAAAGTTAATAATTACTTGATGCTATGGATTGTACTAAGGAATGTAAATGATAAATTAAGTTAAAGATTAATTCACTATGTAAATGATAGGTAATTGAAAGATATATTTAGTTTGATTTGGTTTAGTTGGTAAGAGATGATCTCTTCTGTTGAATTCCTCTGTTATTTATAGCTTTAACCTAAACATTTGGATTCTTCATATGTTTGTTCCTATGGTTGTTATAACTACTTCGACACTACTAACCCTTTGGAGTCTTTTCTTCCTAGCTTGCCATTTGTACAAATAACCACTCTAAGCTTCCTTGCTGACTCACTTGTACAGATAACCACTCCAAGCTTCCTTACTGACTCGAACATATTCTACTTAGCTACTATTACTTTATAAATGACGTGACATCGCTTGATAAATGCCAACGGTATTACCTATAAAATCATTTTTTAGGTATCTCCACATTGTAAATACACTGCTCAACTCATGTAAAATTACACATGTCTTTCTTTAATTGACTCTCAGGGAATCAAACAGAAATTAGGTACAACAATTATGCATGTAGGAATTGCTGATCTAATGGGTCCCACATTGGTGTGGAAGGTTGCCCAAAATTTTGGCCATTATAGCTATGCAATTGCACCATCTTATCTTTTCTTTCCTATTGAACATGGGCAGTTGCACCATCTTATCTTATCTTTTCCCATTGAATGTGGACAATTGGTGTATTCTTTATTAAATTTATGAGAAATTTAGGACTATGGACCCCACCTTTTATCCAGTTGTTTTTATGAAAGAATACAAACTTTCTTTTGCAACTTAGACCTCCATGTGCGGAGACCGAATTTTAGGATGAAAATACCCCTCCTTTTTCCATACTCTTTTCACTGCAATGCTTTGAGCATTGCTTTCACTCCCCTTAACGGAAAAAAAGCTGCTTCCAGCCCTACACTCTCTTGGAACGAAGAACTGAAGTACAAAGGGTTTTCTTCTCATTTTCTTGACTGAAATCTCTATGAAGCATCTAGATATCGTCATTCTACAGTTGCCATTTTTCATCTTGGCTAGGGTTACGTGAAATCCCACGAACTGATTGCATCTCCTTGAAAAGCTTCAAAATATTCCCTCACTCGAAAGCACCTCTCTTCAACCTGCATTTAACTGGTACTGCGGCAGTTGGAGGTATAAATCTTGAAAAAAACGCTAGACTCGTACAATGGCATTACATGTGAAGTTTGGTCAATTCCATGTGTTAGGCTTAGTCAATTTCATAAGCTTAGTTAATTTTATGCATTGATCGATTGAATCCACATCAAACTCGCTTAAGTCAATTTGAAGCTCACTCAATTCCATGTTAGGGCTCACTTGATCTCATGCTAGGCTTGTTGAATTCCATGTTTACCCTGCTCAATTTCATGCTAGGCTCACTGAATTCCATGTTTACACTACTCAATTTCATGTTAGGATCACTCAATTTAATGTTTGCCCAGCTTAATTTCATGGTAGATAAGGTTAATTTAATGTTTGCCGTAATAAATTTCATGCTAGGATCGCTCAATTTAATGTTTGCCCAGCTTAATTTCATGGTAGATAAGGTCAATTTAATGTTTGCCGCAATAAATTTCATGCTAGGATCGCTTAATTTAATGTTTACCCAGCTTAATTTCATGGTAGATAAGGTCAATTTAATGTTTGCCTTGATAAATATAATGCTAGGATCACTGAATTTAATGTTTGCCTAGCTCAATATTATCCTATGCTCGCTCAATTTACAGTTTGCCCATTCAATATCCATGCAATGCTTGCTCGATTTAATGTTTGTTGGGCCATATCACAAAATCCATTCAATATCCATACTATCGCAAAAGAGCATGCTTTTTTTCTTTTTAAACAATAATATAACGAATTTTATTAAAAGAAAAGGCCAAAAACTAAAAAAAAAACAAGACAAACTGATTGATACCCAACATATTAGTTGCATGAGCCCATTCTATAACATTTTTTTACCTGATTAAAAGCTCCCATCGGAAAACCCCTGCTATTTGTGAAACTATTATAATTTCTCTCCATTCGTATTCCCCAAATACATGCTAATAAACATAGATACCATATTCATCTCCTGTAACGCCCTCAAATTCGGGGGTCGAGCATAACTCAGCTCCCGAGTTTCAAAACATCACGTATGCAACATATTTAATGATGGATGTATGTTGTCTGTATTAGTGCATAAAACATGGAATAGATTAAGCCAAATTGCAAATATAATTCAGGGATAAGTGAAGAATGCAAGCGGAAGACTTATAGAATTATATGTGTACATGTGTAAATCCCTGAAATACATATACATACCAGGTCGTAATACAAGTGTTGCTATTAAAATTACAAGTATCAAATTACATCATTTAATTCCTAAAAGAAATTCCAGTATCCCTCGCATCAGAACAAGGCTCACTAGAACCCGTCTGAAAACTGCATAAAAGAGAAAGCAGCCTCATCATCCTTGATCTCCCGCTCTGCCTCAAAGGTTGCATCAACATCTGCAATATTAGCAACTAAGACAGAGTCTGGTGGGTGTTTAACACCGCCCTAGAACGTGGGAGTGAGTGATTAACTCAGTGGAACAATAAAGCAAAGGTTAACATGTTATCAGTTCAATCAAGCAGTAATAATAAAGCAGAACAATCAAATATGTCCTAAGTACTCTTGTTAATGCAAGGATGTATGAAGAATGATGTGTGCCCTCACGCGTACACCCTCAGCGTCTTCATCTTACGTTATGCATGACATCGCCTCAAAGTGCGCCACGTCTACAAAGCACATGCAAATGCGGTGCATGAACATGATTACCAAGTTGTTATTAGTCCTTTTCATACAGTAGGATTGGGAAGCTAAGGTACCTTCCTCATATCACCATCCAGACAGTAATCCATTCTAGGGTTGTCAGTCCTAGATCATCTCATACGATCATGTGGTTTTAGGTCGTTGTAAAGGGCTCGTCACCAATCAATGCATGCCTATCATACCTTCGTTACCACAATAAGGCTCGTCACCTCAATGCGGTATCCAGGCATGCTCGAGGTCACTACAAAGGGCTCGTCACCAATCAATGTAGGCCGACAGCACGAATATAGTGTCCCATACCACCATAATCGGCTCACGAGTTTGGTTGCTCACTGGTCACTACGGGGAAGCTCGTCACCCCAGCGTATGCCGACAGCTCGACCACGGTGTCCCATACCACCATGTCCGGCTCATGAGTCTTAGCGGATCAAGGTACCATGGTTAATAGGATTTCATCGGTAAGTTTGGTACCCTAGATTCAAACAATAACGTCCATATATGGTGAACATACATCGGACAATCAGGTTACTTGACGAACTCGACTAGCACGAGCACACGTTGGGTTGAACGACATAGAGTGCGCAAACACTCCGCGTGGCCAAACCATTGCCGACAACTCTAATACGACTCGGGTTCGTCTAATCATGTCCTACGTGGCGAAAGCAACCTTAGCCACAAACTTAAGGCCGATTACCAATTTTCTGGACTATTCATAGTCCCAAGCACATTCCACTATAACAGATATTGATATCAGCAATTTAGAATAGTAATGAAACAACAACTCAAATCATATGGTACATGAGCATTTAAAGAATATCAACTTAACATGGATTCTCACATAAGTAATACTTGAAATTAAACAACAAGGAATGTAACTTGCATGAAGTAAATCCTACACATCAATAGGAGTGTTGAGAATCGCTTCTCAACGCCCGCAAATAGTATAATATATTACACTTTAGTTCATTCAGGCATTTCTACAAACACTTAGAATACATAGTTTAACATACATGACATATGTTGAAATACACACATTTGGACAATTCCTTTTACCAAGGAGTTGTCACACATACAATTAGCATAGATACACAACAGATAATCATGGCAATCACATGTGCATATTTTATACGTATACGGTACTTTATACATATCCATAGAATACACAAAACTCAATATAACACATGCATATCAGGAACGCAAAATAAACATAGCATTTGGCATGTGAAATCTCATCCATAGCAAGAATAAACCATTCACTGGCATTGAAAGCCTTGAAAACCATAACCTATACGATTAAAGTCCGCACCTTAATCCAGAAAAGAACACCGAACTGATTTCAGACGATATGTTTTCGTCAACGGCGACAGGACAACCTAAGGTAAGAATAGAAATGAGATAAAACATCACAAAGACTATTCTAAGCTCTAACACAGATTAGGATTAAGTTAACTTACCCAAAGATGAACTCAGAATCGCCGGAATGACGATTCAAAAGTGAAGGTTTAAGGATGAAGAAGAACAGGAAAGAATCTAAGATGATTCACCAACTTCTCTCTCACTTTCTCTCTCTTTTCCTTTCTCTTTCTTAGCTAGGGTTAGGAAATTCGTATGGAAAAGAGAGCTAGGGTTTTAAGGTCTATATATAGGCCTAACATTGATGAAAATAACCCTAGGGCCAAGGTATACTTAGGGTATAACCAAAGCAAGCCTCTCTCGATCCAACAGAGCACTTCCAGTGGGCCTATTACCACGAAAGGTCGGACTTAAGCTCACTGACCATGGATCTAGGTCAAGCTGAGTTTTCATACCGACCGGATCTTCAGATCAGCCGTGGCGGACCACACTCAATTCAACGGTCACCGAAACTCGATCAGGTCCACAAGCATAAAGACATGCCTGGGCTACCTTCCCTAATCAAAGGGTGAAATTGGGTCAGAATCCAACGGTCAGATTGCTTAAAATTGTCGCGCAAGCGACACGACTCAGATTTCATAAAATCTTATTAAATTTCCAACCATTCTCACACTCTTCACTCCGAACTCAATCAAATCGACCCAGAACATCACATGGACTTGATTTTTGAGGTGATGGTCAAGCCCAACATGGTGACCGCAACAGCCTAAGATCATCACCATCGGACTTTCGACGCGCGGTCCAGGTCAGATCTAGAACTCCTAAAAATTCCCAAGAACAGTTGGATTTAGCGATGAATCCCGGATTTCAGAGTAACCTAGCGCCAACTATTCTACAGATTTTGAGTCATGCAGATCCAATTTAAAGTGATTGATGCAAATTTCACAAGCAATCGAGTTTAGCGCTAATTATCCCAAAAAGCTTCTAAGGAAAATAGAGGTAGTACTCGGGTCTTGGCACAAAATTTTTCGGGTCATTACATCTCCCAACTTTACCCCATCAATTTCTAGTTTGCCCCGCTTAATTTTCAGTTTGCTCTGCTTAATTTCATGTTTCTCCCGCTCAATTTCATGTTTGCCTTGCTCAATTTCTAGTTTGCCGCGCTGAATTTCTAGTTTGCCTCACTGAATTTCATGTTTGCCTCGCTGAATTTATAGTTTGCCCCGCTCAATTTTCAGTTTGCCTCGCTCAATTTCATATTTGCCCCGCTGAATTTCTAGTTTACCCCGCTAAATTTCATGTTTGTCCCGCTCAATTTGTAGTTTGCCTCGCACAATCGAAATGTTTGCCTTGCTCAATTTCATGTTTGCCCCGCTGAATTTCTAGTTTGCCCTGCTCAATTTCATGTTTGCCCCACTCAATTTCTAGTTTTTCCCACTCAATTTCTAGTTTGCCCCACTGAATTTCTAGTTTGCCCCGCTCAATTTCATGTTTGCCTTGCTCAATTTCTAGTTTGTCCCGCTGAATTTCTAGTTTGCCCTGCTCAATTTCATATTTGCCCCGCTCAATTTCTAGTTTTTCCCGCTCAATTTTTAGTTTGCCCTGCAGAATTTCTAGTTTGCCCCGCTGAATTTCATGTTTGCCCCGCTCAATTTCTAGTTTGCCCGCTCAATATCCATGCAATGCTCGCTCGATTTAATGTTTGCCCTACTCAATATCATGCTATGCTTCATCGAAGAAATTTTTGCCTAACTTAATTTAATGATATGCTCGCTCGATTTATCGTTTGCCGAGCTCAATATCAATAGCTGAATTTTTATTTTGTCCTGCTCAATTTTCAGTTTGCACCATTCAATTTCATGCTTGCCGCACTAATGTTTCAGATTTTCCTGCTGAATTTTCTAATTTATCCCACTCATTTTTCATGTCTGCCCCGCTGAATTTCTTATTTGCTTCGCTGAATTTCTATTTTGGCCTGCTCAATTTTTAGGCTGCCCTGCTGAATTTCATGTGTGCTCCGCTCAAACTGATAATGCTTCCCTCGCTCAATGGCATGATAGATAGCGTCACAAAATGAAACAAGAACCACTTGAAACCATTCGTTAACGACGAAGGCCTAATCTATATAAGATCTAGTTGTTTTTTTTTGTTTAATTTAAATGCGTATCTTACTGTTCATTTCCTTAGCTCTTTATCATCCTCATCTATAATAGAAATTGACCTGTCGGTCCTCCATTATTTAATCGAGTTTTGTGATATGGCATGGTTCCATTGATTTATGATTCATTGATAATGTGTCATTGTATTGGTTTTTAGATAATGGCTGCAAGAATCATGTGCTCTTTTGGCGGAGAGTTAGAATTTGAAAACAAGCGATACTCGTACACTGGTGGAACATCAAAACAAATGATGCTACGTCTCGATACTACGTACGAGGAGCTTCGATTTAAAATTTACAAGATTATTAAGAGCAAACCAGAAGATTATGATATTAAGATGAAAGTATTGAATCCTTGCACTAACGAATCAATGCCTCCAATCGAAATTGAAGACGACGATGACGTCAAAGAGTTCTTGTCTCACCAGTTTGAGCATTCGGATAAATTCATCCCGTTAGTCATCGACACAGTGCAACACATCAATACCACAACATATGTGGACAGTGTGGCTAAGTATGGCGTGGAATTCAAATACATCCTTCTCTATTACAAGTGGTAGTAAGCAATGATCAATTACCCGAGCCGCCGCAAACTTCAAATGTCGTGACTAGCCAAGTCAGTGGTAGACTTGACATTAACAGTAATTATAAATACAAGCCACCGCCATTAGCATCAACAACAGATCTGCCATCATTATCCACCATCCCACTTGTGTATGTAAGCGACATTCCGTTTCGAGACCTTCCCAATACATCAAACCTCATGACTTGTCAAGTTCTCGCGCCGTTTGATGATGATGCACTCACCAATGCAAAAATGCTGGAATATACTGATTTGTTGTGTGAACCGACCGATATAGCTGTTGGGCAAACGTTTAAGGACAAGAGTCGGTGCCATTATGTTCTGAGCCAATTTGCAATTCAGAATAATTTCTAGTATAGAGTAATATACTCAAATTCGAGCAGGTTTACCGCGATCTGCTTCGAAGATGCATGCAAATGGAGGGTTCATGCATCTCGGGTGAATGATACGGGCATATTCAAAATACAAACTTATACATCAAAACACACGTGCGACATGGCATGGATGAAGAGCGATCACCGGCAAGCCAACAGTAGGCTAGTGTGTGATTTGGTTATTAACCACATTGAACAACGCCTAGGGTTGAGGCCACGTGATATTATCTTCGCCATGCAAGAGAAATATAATATTCATATAAGTTATTGGAAGGTATGGAAAGCTAGGGAGCTTGTAATTAATCACGTGATGGGGTCTTATGAAGACTCCTATAATCAACTCCCTTTGTATTTGCAACAGTTGAGGAGGGCCAACCCAAGGACAGTTACTGCGGTGCTTGTTAACCAACAGACTTCTAGGTTCGAGAGATGTTTTGTAGGCATCGGACAATGCATTCGAAGTTTTTAGAAATCATTGCGGAGGGTATTGGCCATTGACGGGACACACTTAAAAGGCAAATACGAGGGTGCTCTATTCATCGCCACGGCCTTAGATGGGGACAATCATATATTTCTAGTTGCGTTTGACATCGGGGAATCAGAGAATAACAGTAGTTGAAATTGGTTCCTTACCCATCTTAATAATGTGTTAGGGTCTGTGAAGGGTCTTGTCATTATATCCAACCGACATAAGGGTCTAATGAAAGAGGTTCCCCAAGTCTTCCCGCGTGCAATCCATGGGTATTGTGCATACCATATCTACAGGAACTTGGTGGACACTTTTAAGGAGAAGTCGTTGGAGATGTATTATTGGATGGCTATGAAGACTTGCAGGAGGGCCAAATTCAAAAAAATTATACATGATAGCGAAATGGCCAATCCCCCAGTACATGTATGGCTAACAGAAATCGAGTACGAGAGATGGGCATCTTCGCACTTTCCAGGCCGAAGATTCAACTTGGTCACGACAAACATTTTTGAGTGCGTTAATGCCCTTTTTAAAGATGCACACAAATACCCCGTTACGAAATTGATAAAGGCTATAATGTTGAAGATACAAGATTTTTTTTACAAGAGACGAGAATCTGTGGCATCATTTGTTGGTCCATTGACACCATGGGTGGAGAAACAGTTAAAGGATATTGTGCAGAAGGCTCGAGATCTTCGCTGCCATGCTATTTCTCGAGATGAGTACTATATTGTTGGAGATTATAATGATACGGTGAAGCTCAGTGAGTTTTCATGTACATATCATGAGTTTGGCGTGAAGGGCTACCCTTGTATGCATGTCCTGTCAGCTTGCATAAACTATAATCTTCCTCACTACTCATACTGCTCCCCATTCTACACGGCGCATAATTACCTGGCCACGTATAGCGAATCGGTGTATCCAGTACACGACAAAAGCGAGTGGAAAATTTCAGTGGGGATAAAGGAGTATTGTGCGCAGATTAAACCCCCAAGCAGAGGAGGTCAGCTGGAAGACCCAAAAAGCTTAGAATTCTATCGCATGGAGAGGAATCGATAACAGTAAAGTGTGGGTGATGCAAATAAACCGGGCATAATCGCCGGTCGTGCAAGTTTCCGATACCCGATGTATAATATATCGTGTAATTTATGTACTTTGGATGATACATAGTTTGTAATTGTGCCACATATTCAATTTATGAGTAATTTCCAACAACCTGCGTACCAAAGTACTTCTATATGGGAGCCAACTCGATAAAGCAATAGAAGTTGTCCAACGAGTAGCAAATAATATATGGTATCCACCAAAAGAGAGGAATGAGGTGAAAAAAATGTCTAATCAAATCATATTAGACAAACTTGGAAAAACTGAACCAATCTGGTTTCATCATCACGTCATATCGCTTAATCTGGGAGCAAGATTGCCATGACGTAATGCACACCATTGAAATCCATCAACATTTGAAAGGTCAATGAAATTGAGAACATGCAACATAACATGAAGTGCATAAATAACATGAAGTGCATAAATAAATTTCAGCGGGGCACCACATACTGTAATCAAAATAAGTACCCCAAGTTTGGGCACTAAAATCAATGTCCCCTTCATCAGTCAAAGTAAAATTCACCCCATGATCTAAAGAAACAGTTC